>NW_028325369.1:0-28008 GCF_027475165.1 Benincasa hispida
GGACAATTAGCTTATAACTATGTTTACTTAGTTCAAATATTGGAAGAATTGTTCTTATGAATTTATTGGTAAAGGATAGAATTGTTCTTATGAATTTATTGGTAAAGGATAGAAGAAAATGTGAGATTTGTATATATGATTTTGCATATACTTGTTGTTAGGAGTGCAAAGAACAAAATGAGGCTGAGACGACAACTTCAACAACTACCGTGGTTGATGATGCTTTGAGTAAAGTTCTTGGCTCTGATCGTGGTCATATAAGAGGATTTAGGTTTGGTGTGGCTCATACAAAACTCTCTCTCTTGGCTTAACAAGATAACAAGTACAAGGTTCTTGATAAAAAATATTTGAAGATGAAGGAGGAAATGATAGAAATGGAAGCAATTATGTCATGTTTTATAAAGAAACGGGTAATCTTTTTTCTTCCTTCTATTCATGTTTATGTTGCCATGAGTTTCCTTCCTTCTATATATTTGAAATTAAAAAGTTGCACACATGTATTTCTTTGGTTTAAAGCAGAGCAAGATAATAATAATAATAATTTGTATGCAAGTTTATTTTGCCATTTCGTCCATTTCAATGTTCCTCACCCGTCAAATTAAAACTCTAGGAAAGAAAATAGTTTTGGAATGTTTTGATTTGTGGAGCTTCTAAGCTAAAAGCATTGTCAGATTTGTTTATATGTTGGTACTTTTAGTTGGTTGTGTACTGTGATTTGCTTGTGTGTTAATAATCATCTCTAAAAAATTTTAGTGGACATGGTTGTTTTTATTTATTTATTTATTTATTTATTTTGTAGATGCTTATTTATTGTTGCAGATTTTTTAGATTTGGTCTCTACAATCCATGAAGGCTATACTATTTAAAAATTGGAATTCAGGAAGATAAAGTTTTGGGTTTAATTTGAGCTTGATCTTTGCTTATTTTTGTAGAAAGGAGAATGCAATGTCTAGATAAAAAATTTGCATTTTTTTTTTTTTTGTCATTTTACATGTTTTAGATATATGAATGGTTACTTATTGTGATATATAGTAGGTGCATATCTTGAACTTCATATTGGTTGAACGTGGTTCTATGAGTTGTGTCTGTGTCGAGGTGTTCAATTTGAAGTTCAAAATTGATTGAAAGTTTAAAAATTCATTTGGTTACTTATTGTAATATATAGTAGATGCATATCTTGGATTTCATATTGATTGAACGTGGCTCTATGAGTTGTGTTTTGCTTTCAAGTATGTGTTGGGGATGAAAGGGTGAAAGTCTATGAGAGTTATATTAGTTACTTATTGTGATATATGGTAGGTACATATCTTGGATTTCATATTGGTTGAACGTAGCTTTATGAGTTGTGCTTTGTTTTGAAATGTGTGTTGGGGGTGAAAAAGTTTGGAAAATTATCTTAGTTACTTATTGTGATATATAGTAAATGCATATCATGGATTTCAAATTGGTTGAAAGTGGCTCTATGAGTTGTATTTTGATTTTAAGCGTGTGTTGGGGATGATGGGACAAAAGTCTAGGAGAGTTATCTTCGTTACTTGTGATATATAATAGATGCATATTTTGGACTTCAAATTGATTTTGGTTTGTTTCCCAAACTTGAGAATTGGAGAGTTGAAAGTTTAGATGGTTATTTTATGTAATTTTTTATAATTTGTATATATTTTGTACAATTTTCATTAGGAGTGCATTGATATTGAACAAACTGATATTGGAACAATAACTTCTTCGAATAACTTGGTTGATGATACTTTAAGTAAAGTTCTTGGCCCTAATCGTGGACATGTAAGAGGACTTGGATTTGGTGTTACTCGTACAAAATTATCTCTCTTGTCTCAACGAGAAAGTAGGTATACAAGGCTTGAAAATGAATTTTTGAAGACGAATGATGAAATGAAAGAAATGAAATCATTGATGTCAAGTTTTCAAAAAAAACAGATAAATTTAGCTTCTTTAATAAGTTTTTTCATAATATTTGTGTTTTTAGTGTATAAGTAACTTTTCATTGCATATTGTTATAGGGCGAACCAAGTGAAGAACTTTCAAATGCCACGAGAAATTTACCTAAGCCAACAAATATTCGTGCAACTTGTCCTATATCTTCTCCATCAGTGAATCTATTTTGTATGTGATGAATAATACTATAGATTTCATTATCATTCAATTCTCACATCTTAAATTTTTTTCTCTTTAAGAGTATTAATAATAATACTCAAATTAAGCGCAAGTTATTAGATTGGCATGACTCAGGAGAGATAGTAGCCGAAAGACAATGGTTCTCTAATGACCCAACTGCTCTTGTTCATCATATTCCTATTGGACCACATGCAGTTAGAGTATGGGTTGATGTATCAAAGAAACCAAATGTGTATTTGTGGAGGCCTACATCAGAAATGACCTAAACTGAAGAAGCTCTGGGAAGTATGGTTGCATGGCCATCTGACAAAGTGACCATTATCGGTATATTATTCTCTATGCCTTTTTATTTCCACTTAATAAAAATCTCTTTATTTACTTTACTATTTTAGTATTCACATGAAAAATCATATATTTATATATATTTATATGTAGGTGATTGACATGTAAGAGAATCATAGACGGTAGCTTACTTAACTCCATGAGGATGTAATTGTCTTGAATAATTGATTAATTTTATATTTTGTGAACTAACTTAGAAATGAAATTAAGCTGAACATTGTATCTTATAATGTTGGATAACTTTACTCTAGAAAATTATTCAACACTTTTGTTTTGTAATATACATGGATTACAAAATTTTAATTAGAGGATGAAGCAATGTTGTATTTGTATTTAATGTGTTATATATGTGAAGTATTTTATGGGTAGATTTGTTTACTTAAAAATAAAAAAAGTATTTATTTATTTTTTTTTTTTTTTGTGGAAAGTGAATCAATTTATTGGACATTTAAATAATAAAATGATTTTATTTGTAGCAAAAAATAATAATTTTAATTACGAAAAAATTAAAAATTATATTATTAAAAAAATTACTTATCTTTAGCAATGAATAAATGTTATAACAAAATTCATATAGCAAAAAAATAAATGATATGGAAAGGTGACTACGTTAACCACAGCAATGAGAAAAAGAGTAAATAAGTTTACTATAGCATAAGTTTAAGGTTATTGATAATATATAGTAGCACAAAAAAAAAAACGTTATTATAAACAAAGATAGCACAATATTGTAGCTATATGGAGATATTATAGCTTAAATAAAAAATGGTATTAAATATTTTCATAGTACATATAAGCTACACCTTCGTATTATTATAGCATTCGTTATAGTTATACAAAAACGTTATAAAAAGTCTTAGACTTTTTAATAATATGGATTGTCAGGTCCTACATAAAAAATGCTATCAAATACTATTAAAGTTTTTTTATAACGTTTTTCGCTAGTTATTGTATCTATTATTTTCGATAGCGTTGTGTGGTTGTGATATACTAACTCAACATTATACAATGAAATTAATTGTTCTAAGTTAATAATGTAAAGTTGTCGTAATATTACGAAACAAAGGGAATAAAGTCTTTTCATTTTTCAAACTAAACGCCATTTTTCCTTTTTCCATTTCCGTTTTTATGGTTAAGATGTAATAATATGGGCTCCGCAAAAGTCTTTTGATTGATTGATGTCTAGAATTTTGTTTGATTTGGAATAATCACATACGATTAAATGAAGTAGCTTGTTTAGTGCAAATAATAATAATAATATTAATAATATTAATGTCGATGCCAAAATTCAAATAGGAAAAAATACATGTTCTAAATTTTTTATAGTAATTATGAATTTGTTTAAAGGAAAAAAAATGTAGCCTACAAAAAAGAAAACACACAACGTGCTTGTCACACAAGGAGTGTGAAAGCTTAGAATTTGAGAATGAGATTTCAATTACCTCTCATAAAGTTATAACAACATATTCATAGAGTTTAACTTAGAGTCTCTTCCTATTTCCTTCAAGGATTGTAAACCAAATTGGACATATCGTGGACATATTGGTACTAAGACGTGTCTGAGGCATGGGTCATCCTAAGTCGAGATTGAGGCCAATTTCTCTCTTCTCACAACCAAGTTGCTTATCTGGTCTTCCAAATCCCGTCTCGATCTTGCTTTCTACTGCCTTTTTGGTTTTATCTCCTTGATCTCAAAATATACGCCCATAACGAGTAATAATAATAATTTTTTTTTGTCAAAAAAATTAAAATCATGGTTACGAATTATTTTTACTAACACTAAAATTTAAATACATTTATTGCAAAAAAATATGAAAGTGAGTGCTTAGAAACCTTTCGACTTCAAGAACAATATTAATCTATGTTATTCGATGTGCTATATTCGATGCATTTTAATTATTTTGATTTAATGATTAATTTGTCGTTAGAACATTAAATATATAATAAATATCATTAAAAAAAAGAGAGACTAAAGTATCTTCATCCAACAAATTGAATTTCTCTTTCCTTTTTTTTTATGGTTAAGATGTAACATTCTAAGGCTCCACATAAATTCTCTTATTAATTAGTGTCTCCAAGGTTCCAAATGAATTTGTTTGTATGAGAGAAAAAGGAATGAAGTTTTTTAAAGAGAATAATTAGATCAAATTTTCAAAAGCTAACTATAATAATATAATTAAATAAGCTTTTTGTAAAGTGTATAATATTCCTCCACCAAACTTCATAAAAATAATAATAAAAAAAAAACAATAATCAAACTTTCATCTGCACTTTTCTTTTCTAAATGAAATTAATAAGGAGAGGGGAATATTTTTTTTTTCCTTGCTTTTCTTCCCTCATAGACATAGTGACCTTGATGACAGTCATTTGATTGTTTAATTTAATACTTAAAAAGAATGGAAAAAGGAATGGAAAAAAAAAAAATCAAAAATAATAACCAACAAAATAATCATATATATATCATACAAATGAACCATTTGTTTAACTTACAGTGATAGTACCTATTCTCGTTCATTATTTGACAAGTCATTAAATGATTTATTAATTCAATATTCATTTATTTAGTAGATCCCACATATTTTGTGACAAGCAATGGATAAAAGTATCGTAATACTAGAAATTTTTTCTTGACTTACTCGTGATGAGTTCCCCTAACAAATAATATATGTAAGATTTTCTTAATGTAGGTTTACAATAGCATCTCTATAAGCCTATGTTAAGAGTGTTAATTATTGAGATGTGGTATGCATTATTGTTCTTTGTCATGGGAGAGTCTATACGGTGTCATAGTCTGCTTACTATTTTAGACTTTGTGACATTTATAATATTAATTATCTCATTTGGTGTTAAATTCTGAAGACTTGTTGGTGTGAAAGAAAAATGAGAACATTAACTTTTAATCATATCCAACACGATTGCGTACACTATATCTTATTGTTCACTTTATACCAAATTTAAGATATGTGGCTAAAAATTGCCTTTTAAATTGGTCCAAAACCAATAGAAAAGTTTATTTAAATTTTCAACTACCTGTAATAATGCATTTCATGGTCAATATATCCCACTCTAGCATTTAATCAAATTCTTTTTAGGTTAGTAAATCAAAATGACAGACAAACGTTCAAACTATAATGAATTTAAAGGAAAAAACAAAATTAAAAAGTATTATATAATTATAATAAATAAAACATTTTTTATCCCAAATTTTGGGTTTAGTATCTATTTGGTCCCTGAAAAATGTTACACATCTAGTCTTTGGTCTCTAAGTTTCAAGATTTATATTTTTAACATCAATTTTTCTTTTTATGTTCATTAGTTAATTTAAGATGGTTATGAAGTCATATTTAAATTTTAAAATTAGATAATTATGAAAAATAGCGAAATTTAAATCTTTCAAATTAATTATTAGTTTTGTTGGGTGAAAATTTAACTTTCAAAACGAGAGGGAACCAACCTTTTGGTTGGAGAATACCACATTGAAAATTTTGGTATTAGAAGTCTCTGTACTCCAATCTTGAGTTTTGGGTTTGAACCCCAAGGGTACCCATTTTGGAAAGAGTGAGGAGATAGACTAATGTGGGTTCGGTGGACGTCTCACACGTGCGCCGTCGCCGTCCGGTCGGGCGAGGCGCACGTGTGATTATTAATTTTAATAGAGATATTATTTTTTATTTTTTTTTAAGTAAAAAAGAAACAATCTGCTCCATCTGCCCGTTCCGTTCCATCCGCGCACGTTCAGCAGTTTCGAAATCACAATTCATTCTTCACTTCTCATTTCATTTTTCCTCTCCTCCTCCATCTTAGTTTTCCGAGCAGTGGGTTTATAAAGGGTGTGTGTTCCGATCGGTAATGGTGCATTTCCGATCGGGTTTCTTTTGGCTATTTTATCTTGGGACGACGTGGCAATATTCAAACCTGCTTGCACACTTGGACAGAGTCGTGAAATATCTTAATGAGAGCGCGCTCCGTGACTCAGTCTGTAACGAGTTTTTGTTTTGCAGATTTTGCTCTTCGCTTGACCGTCGTGTCTTGACGGTTTACTATTCGTCGTTCTGAGGGTCCTGTCGTTTCCAACATTAGTTCTTAATACTGTTGATGAAATATGAGTATCAAATGAAGAATCCAAGTTAAAAGTCTGAACTTTGAAAACTTAGGAATCAAATTGAAATAATACTCAAATTTTAAAATTGTAGCATTTTAAAATCTAGGACTAAATTGAAACTATATTCAAAATTTAAAAACTAAGTAGGTAATATTTTAAAATTTAGAAACCAAATAAAAACTAATTATTTTTTCCTAATAATAATAAAATATATATTAGAACGAAAAAAATATGACTACACCCATCTAGTATGCCATTGTTATTATACAATTAATTAAAAATTATCATATGATAATTTCTTTTTAGAAAAATTATCTTTTTTCAATGTATAGAAGGGAAAGCAGGAGATTTAGATTGGAGCTTGAGTATTAGTCTATTGTCCTGACCTAACAAAGGCGTCGTGTACAAAAGGTTATGACACAAAATATCAATTTCGTCTTTTTCTACGTCGTTTTAAAAATAAATAAATAAACTGACGCGTGGGAAATTGTGAAATAATATAGAAAAAGAGGGGTTGTTACTTAATAAAAAAAGAAGTTATGGGAAAAAGACAAAAGAGGACATTAAAAACAGGTTATTACCGAAAGGGCACCCGTGTACAGCGACGGCAAGCAATAGATTAGAGATTTTCTGGAAGATTTTTGTGTCCCCCTCACCCACACGTGCTATCGTCACCGATAAATTCTTGTCGCACTGTCATTGGTCGGTCACCGATATTTCATCTTGTCATTGAATTTCTTCACTGTCTCTTATATAATATTGATAAATATATATATATATTACTGTTCACATACATCCTTTTCTTTAACAGCGTGGCTTATTTTTCGTCTTTATATATTATTATTTTTTGTTTTATTTTGTCGACAAATAAGAGGGAATCATGATTTTCTATATTGGAATTTTGGATGTATTAGGAGGCCTTAGTAGGGCTTTCACGACCTAATAATAATAATAATAATAATAATAATAAAGAGAGAATGTTTTTTAACCTTCTTGATTAATTAATTAGGTTAATATTGTTGTTTTACCTTATTAAATGGTATAATATTAAATTTATCTTCATCTATTAACTTAAATTTTTTGGATTAATCAGTGATATAACATGATATGCAAAGAGGTGGTCTAGAAGGTTCTGAATTCAAACTCTTACAATGTATGCGTTTAGGTTAATCAGTGATTTAATGGTCATATTATATGATAAGGACAACTACCCTCAAACTATCTCCACAATAGTATGATATTGTCCACTTTGAGCATAAATTCTCATGGTTTTGTTTTTTATTTCACCCAAAAGGTCTCATACCAATAGGGATAGTCATTCTCACTTATATATTCATGATCCTCTCTTATCTAACTAATGTGGGACTTTGATTGCATTTCCAACAATCCATATGTCGATCTCGTGACTCGCGACTCACTAGTAACAACGTGATTGTCTAGTTAGTTCATAAAGTTTTATTATGTTGGTTAAAATGGTTTCGAAAGCCCATTTGATTAATCTTCTACTTAATTTTATTCATGGATTTGTTAGAATGTGTTGGTTAAACTTTGAATAGGTATTCATATCTTTACTTTCGGGTTGGGAAAATTGACTTTCCACTTTTTTTGTTATTAAAATTATTTCAAGAATTATTTGCGAGTTCAACTTTAATAAAGTTATTATTTATTTATTTTTTTTTTTGGATAAATATCAATTTATACCCTATATTTTGAGTTGTATCAATTTAATCCTTATACTAATAATTGTATCAATTTAAACCATGAATTTTGGAAGTTGTATCAATTTAAACCTTAAACTAATAACTATATCAATTAAAATTCTGAACTTTCATAAGAGTATCAATTTAAACTATCCATTATGTTTATTTGGATAAACATTGTGTCTGACTTGTAATTTTATCAACTAAATCCCTAAACTTACATAAGTTGATCAATCTAGATTCTCAGTTAAAATTTGTTTGAAAATTATTCATTCAAATTATAATCGTCAATTTTGTCAAATTGACATTCGTAGAAATCTACACGTATAAGAATTTATACATTTACGATTTTCAAATATAATCCTAATATAGATTTAAATTGATTCACTTATAATAATCTATAAGTTTAATTGAAAAATTAAGGCTTTATTTGCTAATTATTTGGTTTTTTATTTTTATTTTTTTTGTTTTTAAAAATTAAGTCTATAGACACTACTTCTATCTTCAATTTCATCCTTTATTATCTATTTTTTTACCAATAGTTTAAAAAATCAAGCTAAATCTTGAAAATTAAAAAAATAAAAAAAGTAGCACTGAAACACTTGTTTTTGTTTTTAGAATTTGGTTAAGTATTAAACCATTGTATTTAAGAAAGATGTAAATCATTGAAACAAATAGGGAGAAAATAGGCTTCATTTTCAAAAGTCAAAAACAAAAAACGAAATGGTTACTAAATGAAGCTTGAATATTTTGCATGATATTTTTCAAACTAAATCTAAAGAAAGATGTAAATTGTACTTAAGAAAGTTTAAGATTTAAATTGATATACTTATGAAAGTTCATGGTTTAAATTGATATAATTAGTTTAGTTAGAGTTTGAATTGATTAATCTTCAAAGTTAAAGATATAAATTAATATTTGTCCCTTTTTTAATATAATAGATGTGGGTGACTTGAAGGAAAGAGTATTATAATTACTGTTGTTGGCTATTTACTTACGTTGACATTATCTCTTTAAACGTATTATTACATAAATTTATGATCGTGAAATAAATTATAAACGATTAAACTAATTGAATCATTTAATTTATGTTGTGTGCTAATTGCAGTTAATAATGTAGGAATTATTTAGGTTTTGTGATTGTTTCTATTTAATTATTTGTTTTTTTAATTAGATTTGAACCTCTTAACTTTTATTCTGAAAAATAGGTTTTATACCAATTGAATTATGCGGGTGAGTAAAATCTCTGTTAATTCACATTCATAAATGGTTAAAAGCTAAAAGAACTAATTAGTGCAACTTTAGTGAACATCATCATTATCTTCTTGACACATTTATGGATGTGCATTGTAATGCTATATATATAGCCTTCTATTATTCTTAATTTAATTCCACCAAAAGTCAAATAGAAAAAGAATACTTAAAGAATCAACTTAATAATGATGATTTAATTGAAAGAAAAAAGAATTGATTAAAGGCTTAAATTTTATATTCCAAATTGGTAAAATAAAACAAAACTTGACACACCACATCTGAGGATGCAGAGGCATACGTCAATGTTGTTGAATGAGTCATGGTTGTAAGATGTTTTGGTTCGCACCTCACAATTTTTCGTATAAGATTAATTACTCAAATTTTTTTTTTTAAAGATTAAGACTTATTATTATATTTTATTTCCACTCAAAAGGATAATTGACATATAATTTACAAATATTATTCTCAAAATCAATTTTTATTCACTAGTTGTCATGTCAATTTGCATTGATGATATACCTTCTAATTTTTATACACAACAGTGACATGTTTCAATTTTAATGGAGAGATCTACTCCTATAGCATTTGTTAGATACTCTCAAATTCAAACTCAATTGTTAAATGAAACTTTCCAATGTCCAACAACATAATTGAAACCTACCCTTAGTTCAATGGTATTATGTATAATTTAACTAAATTATTAGATGATATGATATTAACTTTGCTTTCACTGATTAAGATAAGTTTTTGGGTCAATCGATAATCTAAGATGATATCATAGAAGGTTGATTTAGGATGTCTTATGTTCAAATTCCTGCAATGTTATTTTCTCTAAGACCTAGTTGGATCACCTCTCTTATATCATCTTAAATTACTAATTGACCCAAAAACTTAAAAATGTAGAAAACAATTGATGGAATTGATTTGTCTCAAACAAATACAAAAGAATATGTATGAGAGTGATTTTAGTTAATATAATTTGTTTACCAATGTTTGGTTCTAGATTTTAACCATTTCAAAATTATTTCAAAGTTAGTATACATGTGGATTCTGTAGAGGCAAGTGACTCCTGACCGATAAAACCCTATTATTATGTGTAAACATTTTTTTTAGTCTCTCTTCAATAGGAAAAGAAATGGTAATCATTCAAAAACAAAACACAAAATGGGTCCATTGGAATATAAATGCCTGCCCATATATAATAGTTATTGTAGCATAGAAATAATGTTGACATAAGAGTAAGCTAAAAGCTAGTAGGTCAAATTTTATAGTAGCATTCATAAATTATTTGAGAGATATTGCTTTGGAAGAAGAAGATGGCAAAGGGCCTCCCATGGCCATGAACAGAGAGCTCAGAGCATTGACAAAGATTTTGAGCAAAAATGTTGTCTTGTTTCAAGAGGGTGTTGGATAGTAAAAAACACAGAAAAATTAATCCTAAAGAAAAAACAAAATTTTAGGGTTACTGTGGAAAACTATTGTATATATAATATAGGACAAACATCAATTTGCACCCTTAAATTTTAGGTGTTGTATCAAATTAAACTTTAAACTAATAATTTTATCAAATTAAACCCTAAACATAAGAAGTTTTGTCAATTTAAACTTCATACTAATAATTATATCAATTTAAACACTGAAATAAGTGTATTAATTTAAACCCTAAGCTTTCATGATTATATCAACTTAAACCCTCCATTATGTTGCTTATGAAAGTTTAGGATTTAAATTCATATATTTATGAAAATTCAGGGTTTAAATTGATAGAATTATTAGTTTGAGATTTAAATTGATACAACTTTCAATGTTTAAGATTTAAATTGATATAGTTCTTAGTTTAAGGTTTAAATTGATACAATGGATGATATTCATAATATATATATTTGGACTTCTGTGACTCCAAAATCTAACCGAACATCCTTGGAAGGACCAACTTTTGAGTGCAACTTCAATTATTGATTTTTTTTTAAAAAAAAAAAAAATTATTCACCATGTCTTTTCAGTGTATCTATATATAGTTTGATGAAAATGATTGATTTGATTTGGCTGGTTTAAACTTTTAAGTTTTTGGAAATTGTTTCTACTTAATTGGCTTTAATATAAATTTGTTTTGTTTTCTTGAAAAGGATATAAATTTTTAGTTACTTATATGATAGGAAATAATAGATCTATAATAATTTAGAAGATAACGTGTAGAATTTTAAGTGGTTTAATAAGTACATAAAATTTCTCGTGTTTGATTTTTTTCAGTGAATTAAATTAATATAAACTGTTAAAAATTTTAATTTCGAAAATTTCTAGTCTTTATTGTACGATTATATATATTCAATAATGAAAGGGTGATTTGACTTTAAAAATTATGTATGTTTTATTAATATAGAGTTTCGTACCTTTTCTGTTTTTTACAACGTATATAGAAACAAGAAGAAAAACCTAAGGTAGGCAAAACGTCCTATGCTAAATTTACCATGCATGTTGCCTAAAGTTATCCCCTTTGAGATAATTAATTTATCTCTTAAAAATTAAAAATTCTTTTCTAGTTCATCTAGAGTATGATATTTGAATTTTCGAGTTAAAGAAGAAAGAGATATTGGTTAGTATTAAGCTATGTTAATTTTACCTTGATATAATAAGTAATAAATTGTTAGCTACATAAAAAATATGTCTGATTAAATATGTTACATACTATTATTATTATACATTTGAAAACTATACTTTTACACTAATTTCTATGTCAATTTTGTACAAAATTATAAGAGTCAAAATAAAATGTTAAATTATACAAAATATTCTTGAATTGTGGAGTATGTTTCAAATTATGTTCTTACCATTTGAAAAATTTCATTTTTACCATAAAACTTTGAAATTTGTTCCAAGAAATAATCAAAGAGTTTTATTATTATTATTATTAATATAAGGTAGAAATTTACACCATTGATACTATGTGAAAATTAGAAGCCATACACATGTCATCGGTACAACATTATTCATATATAATTAAGTTGATGTGGTAGCTAATGCTGTAAAAATTGATTATATAAACGATTTTTTAGAAATGTCTTGAATATGTTATTTGACGTATTAAATGACTAAGCACTAGAATTTTGTAACCTTCATTTTGGGTCTACTCTATAAAGGATTTAAGAGGGGTATTATATATAAACTATATAACTAACTCATACCTTCGTCTATCTTTACATTCTGTACTATGTTGCTTCTCAAGATTATAAAAATAGTTTCTCTCTGTCTATGGATAATGTAGTTTATGATCTACAAATTTATGTGTTGAGTTTTTTGTTTTGGTTATTTGATTGTCGACCGTTTCTGAGTCATAACAGATTTCAATCATATCGTTTGAAATGAAATAAATGGAAACAACACTTAACAATCTTCTATACAATTGTAAATAGTATCACATATACACCTTTTAAATTTTTACAAATCAGTTGTCAAGTAAATTTTCATCTTTTATTTTAACAAACAATATTTTTTTTAACAATTTAAAAATTCAAGAATTCTATAGAAACAACCTAGGAAAAATAAAATGAAAATTTTCAAATCTAATAGATATAATGGAAACTCGATCGTATCCCAAATTTCAAAGAGTATGTTGTATAATTTAACCTAAATAAAATAGTCCTACAATCTAGACATAATGTAATTTAAGAAAAATTTAGTTAGGTCCTTCAAATTTGGTGGGGAAAATCTAATCTTAGATTTGGAAGAAATAGAAAGACGAGAGGGAAAAAAAAAAGGAAAAAAGGAAAGCAAAAGATTTTAAATTTTTAGGGCAATAATTTGGAGAAGAAAAAAAAGTCCAATTGTTATCCTACGTGGTAACAGATGGAAATCCATAATTCCCGGGTCGGATGGAAAATCCCATAATTCACGGGTCGGGTCCTTTTTGTCCTATCTTTGACTTCGCCGACACTCTCCATTCCTCCAGTTATATTCTGCCACGTGGTTCGTACGGACAAGACATGATCTGACGTGGCGGTATAGGGTTCACCAAAGAAAGTCAAAGCTCTTGTTACCATCAAAAGGATAATAGATATATGCACATGCATGCACCCCACTGCCCAATTTTCTTTCTTTTTTTAATATAATTCTTTTTTTTGTGTAAATTACAAAAATGACAGTTACAATTCTATCTTCAAACTTTTAATTATAAAAATTGGTTTCTCGAACTTCTTCAAATGGTAAAATTAAACTATCAAACTTATAATAATTGTAAAAATTGAATCCTCAAGTTATACAATTTGTTACAGTTTAATTTTGCCATTATATTAGTTAAAGAGTTCAATTTTCACATTAGTTTAAAAGTTCAATTTTTACATTTGTATAAGTTTGAAATCTCAATTTTTATAATTAAAAATTTTGATAGTATAATTGTAATTACTATCGCAATTTAGTAGTGATTTTTCCATTTTTTTTTGGTTTGTATATATATATATAACAAATAGAAAGAAAAAATATATTTATTTGGAAAAAAGTGGTTAGATGTGTGAAAAGAAAAGAAAAAGAAGGTTTTAATTTTGTAATGAATATTTTGAAGGGGATGAGAGAAGAACAATATCTGACAGTGGAAGATTTTATCTATAAAGAAGGGAAAGCAACAAGTGATTGATGGATTTGAATGTGTTACCAACAGCAAGCTCCCTATTTATGGGTTATTATTATTATTATTATTAAAGAAAATTTAAAAGCTTTCTCAATCTAACTTTTTTCCCCTTTTTCTTTTTGAATAAAGCTTAAAAGAAGGGCTAGAAAGATAGATTTAAAACATTAGGGTGATTTTTTTTCCCATTACTTTGAATATTTAATATCATTGGAAAGTAAGTATTGAGTGTTAAAAAAATGTTTTGTGAATATGTGGATTGATGTGACATAGATATGATCTATTAGATGTGGTTGTCAGTTAAAATTGTTTCAATATTTGCTAGTACAAGTGATGATTGAATTATAATTTTAATTTGATAATGAAGATATTTTTTTTATTGTTTTTTAAATAAGTGAAAAAAAATGATAAAACTGATGTAGGAATGAAAACTTACTCACTTTACTATATAAATTGAGATATAAGATTCCATTAGTTTTATGGTTTTATTTTAATGTTTTAGTTCGATTGTCAATTAGAACATAGTTCAGTAGAAATGATTAGATCAATTTTAATCTCGAAGGATGATGAGATGGTTTAATTTTCTTCTCCTATAAAAAAAATATATATTACTTCAACTAATTAAATTTCCTTCTAGAACTCTTTGAAAATGGTAATTTTTAAAGTTATGGAAAAGAAATAATTTAGATTTTATGACTTGACATGAAGTCAATGGTTAGGTGAAGATCAAACAAATATTATGAACTCGAGGTTAAGATGGTTTATAGTAAATAATGAGGTTAAAAGCTAAACAAAAAGGTTATAAACTCGAGGTAAAAGGTCAAACAAAAGATTATACACAAATTATAGGTTTGATCCAAGAGACCTTCAACACTTTCAAACAAAAACTAGTTCCAATAAACTAAAATATATGCCCCTATTTTATTATAATGTGTTTAGATATACATATATATTGCTTTAAGATTATAATGTGAGAAGATTCAAACATTTGACCTCTTAATAGAGTGTGTTGTACGTTCGTTACGTTATGTTTAGATATTGACAAATTTTATGAATAGTTTGTTACTTATAAATACTAATTGTAGTATGAGATGTGTATATTTTTTTTTTTTAAGGTTCAATATGCGCGATAGAGATGAGAAATGAACCATCAACCTATATAAATAATAATCGATTTAGTCTATGTACTTTCAATCTCGTAACAATTTAGTACTTGAACTTTAGTACGTAACAATTTAATCCTCATACTTTAAAATTTGTAATGATTTAGTCCTTATTTTTGTAGAAATTACGGTTAAGATTTAATGGGATTTTTTTGTATAAATAACTCGATGAACTAATCAAAGACTCAACACTTTTATAAAATACAAAATCTACATCATAAAATAATAAAAATTGACATCTATTTTTTTATTATTATTTTTTACGTTGGGATTAAATTGTCACAAATTTGAAAATATGAGAACTAAATTGTTACATAATAATTGTATTGACTAAATTGTTACAAAATTGAAAATATAGGAATTAGATAGTTATAAATAAAAATTTAAAGATTAAATTGCTATTTTCATGAAATTTTAGTGATGAAAAAGTAATTTTCAAAGCATAAAATAATGATACAACTTGGAGCTATCAAATATATCTCAAAGAGGCAATAAATTCAATTTAAAAAAGTCAATGAAAAACAGTAGGAGGAGGACTGTTGACCATTTATAGTCAAGTATATATATGACCACAAATCTAGGGTTTTATTTATTATTTATTTAATTTTTGATTTTTTGGGAACAAAATTCAACAGTTTCCATTTTAAAATAAGCTTCCACACATTCCCATTTGAGTTCACTGTTGAGATTGATTTGTCTTTGAAAGAGACAACACCCTCCAAGGTGCCTTCTTTTCATTTAATGGCTATAGCTATTGCTCTTTAGTTTAATTCAATAAATAATAATAATAATAATAATGCAAATCATTGAGGAAATAAAACTATGGTTTATTTCATACCATTATCATCTTAATTAAAATTAGATTTTGAGGGTGCATTGGTCTACGTTTTTGTTTTGGTTTTTCTATTTTTTGTTTTAAATTTCTAAATCTTTCCTAATTATTTAGGTTCATTGTTCTAATTTTTTTAGAAGCAACGAAATCGAATTTCTTAGGTCCCGTTTAGTTACCATTTGATTTTTTTATTTTTGTGTTTAAAAATTAAGTTTATTTCGTCCACATTTCTTATAATGATTTATAAATTTCTTAAGTACAATGGTTGAATTCTTAGCCAAATTCTAAAAACAAAAATAACTTTTTAGAAACAACTTTTTTTAATCCTAAAAAATTGGCTTGATTTCTTAAACCATTGATGAAGAGCAGATAACAAAAGAAGAAATTTAGAAATAGAAATAGTATCCATAAATTTAATTTTTAAAAATAAAAATAAAAGTAAAATTATTATCAAAGGAGCCTTACTTTTTAATTTGTCTTTTAGTTTTTCCATAACATAAATGAAAGTGTTGTTTTATAATTTTTTTAACTTCTAAAATGTATAATCAATTATTTAAAAATAAAATATTTAATTTTTTATATATTTTAAAATTTTTTTTTTAGGTAAAATGTTTACAGGGTTAATTTACGATTTTTTTTTATAGAACAAGAAATAAGAAAATAGTTAATTTCGATATTTTTTTTATTAATAAAGAAAGGAAGATTAAGAAAAATAAAATAAAATAAAAAGTGGGTTGAAGTTCAATTATTTATGTTCCTTCAACTTATTCACTTTTATTTTTTATTTAAACAGAAATCCAAACAAAGGTACAATAATTTTGTTTATAAACAAAATCTCAGTAGATCATTTGCTAGGCATGCTAAACTAAAGGTCAAAGTTTAGAAAACAAAATCATTTAACTTTTCTTTAATAATTAAGTTAAAAACATTAAAAGTGGGTTTGATTTAACTTTTTAAGTGTTTAATTTTGGAAAAAAAAATCATGTTAATAAAAGTTGGAAGGTTTGCCAATCACTTAAAATAGTTTTTGGAAAAATGTATTCATGAAATAAATTGGTAATTTATGATAAACACTTGGAATCAAATTTTAGAAAAATGATTTTTAAATATTTAATAGTTAATGTGTCTCTAATTTGTATAATTCTTAAAATTACCAAAATGTCATCAAAAGCCATCTACCACATTTCTACTATGTTGCTGGTGGTTATCGCTAGTCACCACCACCAACTTCGACAGACCATTATTTTAAATTATTAGTTCATAGTATTTTATAGTCATTTTTATAGTAAATTGAAATTAATAAAAACAATTTGAATATATATCAAACTGGACAAATTTGTATATAAAAACACTTTTAAAAAAAATTGCCAAACATATGAGTTTTTCTTTCGGGAGATTTTAAAAAATAGACAAATGAGGAAAACTATTTACACAACATAGTAAAATTTTAATTTTCTTTGATGAAAGCTGATAGAAGCCTATCAGTGTCTATAAATCTATCGCTAATAAATGCTGATAGAAGTCTATCAGTTTCTATCGATATTTTTTTTACTATTTCTATAAATAGTTTGACATTTTTTCTATCTGTGAAAATTTCTTTTTTTTTTTTAAAATAATTTTTTTATAAAAAATATTTAAATAAAAATGAATTTTTGAAAAAGTTTTTCTTTTCGAGTCAATCCAGACCGACTTTAAATATAAGGGTAAGAGTAATTTGTAATGAAAAATAAGTTTAAAATAAAATTTTAGTTTTATTCAAAAGTTTTTGTATCTATTTTGTTTCTTAATTTTAGAAAGCGGCTTTCAATTTTTTGTGTTCCATTAATATTTTAAATTTTTAACTTTGTGTCTAATAGGTCATTTGATCTATTTAACATTTTTTAAAATCCACGATCAGTGAAAGTTTTGGTAAGGTATTACCTAATTTTTAAATTTAGATACAAATTTAAAAACTTAAAAAACATGTAATTTAATCTAAAATATATAAGGACTATAATAGAACCGTTGAAAAATTTAAAATTTGGAAATAAAATATTTGAGAAGTTGATGAACAAATTAGATATTTAAACAAAATTATGTGTCCTACTATCACTTCTCTAAAATTTCTATTTAATTAATTACAAAGTTTCACACTTTGTGGAATATAATGCCCATGTTGTTATAATCAATATATATATATATATATTATTTGAGTATGTCTAGATGTTTTTACAAAGGATATCAAATACTATTTTTTATTATTTGATAAAATTCATGAGGATCAAATGGTAATTTACTAACAATTATAACCTCTCAACAAGTTGAGAGTTCAAATTGTGCAGAAAAGTCAATTCAATTATTGATCAAACTTTCAAATTTTAAACTCTTTGTTTGATGTAAAAATGTAATAGTTTGAAGGTACAGGTATACTAGTTCCCATGTCATTATTCAAATTATCTCTCTCTTAAAAAAAATAATAAATAAAAGGCATGTTATATATGCAAAAACAAATTAATGAAATAAGATATTTGTTTAAAAATAACTTCTAACATATGTCTTTAAATATATAATTTCATCTTGAAAGTTGGTGCCATAGTTAGACTTCATTTATTTTTATCTCGATACACGTAATTAATAGATTAAGAAGTAAATTGATAATTGGATATATAAGTTTTATTAACTTAGTTCAAACTGTCAAAACAACTATAACTCAACTAACATATATTGTTAGCGATCAATGATTCGAATTTTCGCAACTGCATTGTATTGAAAGAAAACTTTATTGCAGACACTTTCCAATTAATTTTTTTTGGGTGATAAATGGGTATCTCAAATTGAAAATATACTACAATCCACCCTTAATCTTGATGGGAAAAAAACTTAGATATGTAAAAAATGAATTCAAAATATTGAAAGGTCTAAACAAAAACCGAAAAGTAACGGATACAAGTACAACCATGAATGAACCTCAAAGCTAAAAAAATTATGCTTACAAACACTATTTTTAGCTATAAATTTATTTATTTTTTATTTTTCTTTTCATTAATGTTTGAAAAATCAAGTCAAATTTGAAAACTAAAAATTAGGCCCCATTTTCTAACCCATTTTGGGTTTTTGGAATTTGAAAATTAAACATTTTTTAATTTTTTTTTTTTACAATGATTTGCATCTCTTTTAAGTATAATAGTTGAATTCTTAACGAAAAAACTCTTACGTAATCATCAATTAAAGAATACAAAAATAGAAAACGTAAAGGAAGATTGACACACAAATTTACGTGGTTCACTAACGGTGTGTTAACTGCATCTACGAGATAGAGGAAGAACAGTATTATTAAGGAGAATGTTTTCTAAATACACAAACGATACCTCTAAGGTTAGAAAGCTTATATAGCGTTCTACTCTAAACTTCAGGGTTATAATTGTAAATAATTACAAATAAATAAATACACTAAACAACTACAAATAAATAAATAAGCAAGACCCCATACTTGGTTGTTCGAAGTGCCAACAAACAAATTCAAGGCATTTTAATAAAAACAAAAATAAAACCAAGTTTTAATCTTTTTTTTATTTTAAAAATTTGTCTTGAATTTTAAAAACATAGGTTAAAAGTAGATAATAAAACAAGAAATTTAGAGGTGTCAGAGGTGTTTTGGCTTAATTTTCATAAACTAACAACAAAAAATTAAATGGTTACAAGACGAGGACCATAGAAAATTTGTTGTTTTTAGAATTTGACTTAGACTTCAAATGTTTTATTTTTTTAAGATGACTTCAAGTGTTTTTTTTTAATAAATTTGAGGACCATGACATGGAATTTAGAAGAAAGAAACAAGCATAATTTTCAAAATAGAAAACTAAAAAAATATAATTGTTTTTAAATAAGACCTAAATTGTTGGACTTCAAAACGAAAAGTTAAGGTTCAAATTTATTTCCCTAAGTTCAATACAAAAACTCACGGGTATTTGTCTTGGATGGAGTGGATTATTAAGCCTCCCGTTATAATAGTTGAAGTTTTTAATTATTATAACTCACACTTAGCCACAATAAAACTATTTGAAAACTCTCGATTGTACTTCTACAATATTTACTATTTTATAATTATCTCCTCATTATTCGTTATTCAAACTAAAATAATTTATCATCTAAATACAAGTTATTATAAGTTAGACCGAAATAGTTTGCATCTCAAATTCAGACCTATTAAAAGTAAGTGGTTGAATTTCAAAATAGGGAATATTTTCTTTTAAGTTAGCATAAAAAGGGGAAAAACAACTATAACAAAAAGTCCACATGTTTTTTTTTTTTTTTTTTTAATATTAATTATTATTATTATTATTATGGGTATCTCTGTCTAAAAAAGTGATATATTAAATTGGTACATAGAAGAAAGCTTTTTTGAAAAATTGTTGGAAGTGGAAGGTAAGTTTGGGAAAATCAACTCAACTTTTACTTTATTTCTAAGCAGTCCTGTCTTGTTTTTGAATTTCCCTATCTTTCCATCTTCACAAATGCCAATGCCTCTCCTTTCATATTCTCATCTTCTTTTCCCATTCCTTTTTCTTTCTTCTAATTAGTTTAGGTTAAATTACTAGTTTAGTTCCTAATTAGACGTGTCCATGTAGTTATCTTTATAGAAAATATTTACTCAATTTAAATATAATTTAATAGATAAACTATTTATTAGTACTTTCTCTAAGATTGAATGTTTTTTTTTTAATCTTATATCGATATTTGTTAAGCTTTAAGATTCGAATATAGTTGATAACCTAAATATTGATATATGATATTGAATTAAGTAGATTAATAGATGGTTTAGGCATGATATGTGATGATTTAAACTTGATATAATTAATTAAACTATGAACAACATATATTTTTTTAAAAAAAAGAAAGTTAGGTGGGTAAAATCATTTTTAAAATTTTTTCTTGGCCTACATGCTCTTGATAAATTTATCAATCTATTTCCTATCCCTAGCTAATCTATATTTTGCCACATTTACCTAACTTATAGTTTTTTTTTTTTACCCGATCAATGTGTCACATCAAACATTTAGTAATAGTGTATACTTTGGGGCATTGTGACTTTAAAAACATAAATTCTCACATGATGTAATAGGAATTGGGGGAATAGTCAAATTGTTTTGACAATATATAAATAGGTAGAAATTTAATAAGAAAAAAACACATGAATGTTAATCTAAGCATAGTACAGCTATTTAAGAGATATATACTTTCGATTAAGAGGTCAAAGATTTGAATCGTTAACCTTTACTATTATGCAAAATAAAAAAGTTATATGGATAGAACCAATAACAACGTACGATCATGCTATTAAATAAAATAAAAATATATAATCATATTATAAAACATGAAAATTAAATTACATAACAACATAACTACGGATTCACATTGGTTAAGAAAACGAAAATTAAATCATAGGTATATAAGTGCAAGATAATATCTCCATTAGTATATAGTCTTTTTGGGGGACTCCAAAACAAAATTGTGAAGGCATTTATGCAAAAAAAGAAAAGAAAAGAAAAGAAACGAAACGCTATATATCATATCATTGTGGAGATTAGTGGATAGTTATGTTAACATTAACAAATGGTATATATATCAAAGTAATAGCTCTAGACACCATCATGTATGTTTGCTATCTAGAGTGACAAACAAAGGTGTGGTAAAGCTCGATAATATAGTCATATAATTCCGTGGTTGAATTACTCTCTATTAGGAGGTCATGTGCTCCAAAAAGAAGATATTAAGCTAGCTTATATAAGAGGCAAAAAAAAAAAAAAAAAAAGTCGAAGCTATATAGGTGGAAAATAAACAATTATTTGAAGGAAAACTTGGTGTTTTTTTGTTCAAGAAGTGAACCGTCAAGAATGTAACCAAAGTCCTATATTGACTAAAAAATAAGAATTAGATCGAGAATATACAAACGAGAGACAATATCTCCATTAATATTATCCACTATTTTCCACCAAAAATATTTGAACTTTCCAACAAGATACAACTTTAATGATAGTGATGATGAAGTAAAAATGTCGTGAAGACATTTGAATGACAGATTGTAAAACATGTCTTTGTGGGTGTCCTATAAACCTTTTCTAATAATAATGATGAAGGACAAATAAGCTAGAAAATGAATATTCAAATTATTATTATTTTTTTGAAGTATTTTGTTTCTAAAAAAATTCAGGTACATCTTTGGTCATAAACATATCTAAACAAAAGTTTGAATTAAAGATTAGAATATAAATTGTAAAACTATAAATTATAGGATTAAAACAAAAGAATGTCATACATTTTAGAAATTAATAAAACAAATTAAATATATATATATATATATTGATAGAATGTGTGAGAAGGGAAGGAATTAAAAGAGTCATTTTCTTGAAACTTAAAGCTGAATGTATTGCCTGGAGAAACAGCTTCAAAACGTGATCATCTTGTCTTTAAGGATGTCTTCTTCCTTCAATAATATATATATATATATATGTGTGTATATATATATATATATATGTATATTTCTTTTTTCTAATAAAATTATTATAAATATATAAAATTCTTTCTACTTTATCATTGCTCATAATTTTCTTCACCTTTCTTTTCCCACTATTCCCTCCCTTCCTTCCAAGTGTTTTTTTTAAAGGAAATATATATATATATACATTTGTAGTTAATTTCAATGTGGTTCTTATATTTCAAAATGTTATACTCTTAGTTTTTAGGTTCTGAATTTGACTTTAATTTAGTTCCTAAGTTTCAAGATCTTGCAATTTTACATTTGAGATTTGAGTTTGTTTCTACTTAGTATTTAGATTTCTATTTAGCCCCTAAATATCGAGATTTACGAGGTAAAATTGTAACATTTTGAAATCCGAAAACTAAATTGAAATATAAGAACCAAATGAAAAGTATATTTAAAACCAAGAAACCAAAAAGGTAATTTTTTTTCCTTTTCTTTTAGTTGAACGTGGAGATAGTTCGATAATTACATTTGATAACTATTTGATTTTTTTTTTAAATTCGTGTTATTGAAAATTAAGCTTATCAATATCACATGAAACATTAAAGGGTGTCTGAGGTACTATGTTGGTTATTGTAGTCCTTGGGTTAATAATAGTTTTGTAGTTGGATTGAAGACTATTTTAGTATTGATTATAATAGTATTTGTTTTGAATATAAATTATTTTTGTTTGATAAAAAGTAATGAATATCTTAATAAGACGAAGAGAGAGGACAATTAGAAAATACGGTAACAAAAAGTAATTATAAGATATAAATAGTTGTAAATACTACTATTAAATAGTATACTATAATAACCTATTCCACCTACGGTTTTACTACTATTCTTTTTTTTTTTTTTTTTTTTTTAAAAAAAAAGAAATCCCAAGTTTTGAAATGGTTTTAGAGAACCTTTTTGTTGTGATGTTTTGACTTAAAATTCAGTGTGTGTGTGTTTTTTTTTAAATTATAATTGAAAAATAGTAAGGAAAATTTTATTCTAAAAATAAAAAACTAAAAACGAAATGCTACCGAGACAAATTGAGACCAAACCCAGTAAATCTCTCTGTTCGTCTGCCAAACAAAACAAAAACTCCAATCAAATTCACAGAAAAGAAAAAAAAAACGGAAAAGGGAAAAAAAAAAGTGAATTAAAGTAAAAATATTATTGAGATTATGTTTAGAATTAGAGAAGAACTGTACAAGGGAGAATTGAAAAATGGAAAAATTCAAAGTGGAGGTTGTGTAAGATCAAACCAGATCTGCTTGAAAACATTGATTATAAGATCGTGATATTCATCGGCGTTCAAACACAGATAACATGCAAGAAGATCTTCCAATTCCTTCGAACCTCTAATATTATTCTCAACGATCATCTCCACCATTGATTCTCTGAAATCCTTTTGTGGATCGTACGATGATTTCATGATCGCTAGGCTGTCGGAGAGGCTCCGCCGTGACGATACGCTTTTCCGCCCACTCATTTTCCGGTACCCAATTCTTGGGGAGTGAATGCGCAGCCGTACGCCGGGGGAATTCCCCGGAACTTTCTTTGTTGTTGTCGTTGTCGTCCTCTGTTTTGTCTCTGTTTTCTTCCTCTGTTTTGTGATGATCGGCGGGAGTTCCAGTTCCGACAAGGAGTCGAAGGCGCCAACGACGGCATTGTTGGAATATTTTGACGATACGTCGATTACGATGTCGTGGTCGAAGGATTCGGATTCGGCGGCGAGGATTTTGTCGGTTCGGAAATCAGGGGAGGTGTCGGAGGGTGAGGTGGAGAATTCTGGCGGAGAATCGGATTTCGTCCAGATGGATTCCGCCGTCGTGCGGCAGCTGCAGCCGACGGAGGAGGAGCTGAGGAGTTTCGTCGACGACCGGGAACTCGTTTGTTTTTTACCTGGTTTTGGCTGTTTTGTCGACTTTCTCGGCAGGACTGGCACCGGCAGAAGCGGTGGCGACGGCGGAGGGGAATTAATGGAGTACCCATCGTTGGATTCGAGTTCTCTAGTGAAATAGTAAGATTTCCTTGAACGAGACTGCGGCGGCGGAGGCGGCGGGTGTTTGTGTTTAGACGGCGGTGGGGGCGGTGGCGGTGGGTGGCGGGGGTTTTTCTTGGAATCGAAAGATCTTGACCTGGAGGCGCCAATTTCTTTGAGCTTGTAAAACCAGGCGTTGGGAATCATATCGGAGAAACGGAACTTGTGATTTCTCATCGGAAAATGTTATCTCTTAAAAATTCTGATAGTCTCTCTCTTTCACTCTGTTTCGGTTGTGAGTTGCAGAGTCGGCGGTGGGAGAGATAAAGGAAGGAAGGGGGAGAGAGAAAGGGGCCCACCGGTGAAGAAAAAGTGGGGATAAAGGCAAAACGGTGGGGTCCACGTGGCTTTTTTTTTTTTCTCCAATATTTAATTTTTAATTTTATATTGTATTTATTTATTTATTTGGTTTTAATTATAAAATGAGAGGGGAGAAAAAAGTGGTTATCTTTTTGGGGTTAAATTACAAAATTGAAAGGTAAAAGAGTTCATTATTTCTATCTCGAACAGAGATGCATACATTTTCTAAAGCGGTGAATTTCATAATTATTTTTTCTTTTTTTACAAATATTTAGTATATTTAAAGCTCCATCCATCTCCATCTCTATTCAATGGTCCAATCAAGATTTGTCATCTAATAAAATCTTTTTAATTTATTTTTTATGTGATTCAAAGGAGATACAGTAAGATAAAATTGCAAGCAAGTATTACTTTTGTTTTTTTTAAAAAAAAGAATAAATACCCTATAAAATACTATTATGGCTCACAAGTCTCTTTTGCTATTAAAAAAAATATTTATTTATTTATTTTGTTTTTTTTTCAGAATCAAAGTTTTAAAAATTTTGATCAAAGTATTTTTGTTATTTGCATTTGACTCAACTTGGTCGAATTCAAAAACCAAAAAAATTATTAAAAACTACTTTTTATAGTTTTCAAAAATTGATTTGGTTTTTAAAAATATTTGTAAAATATAGACAACAAAATAAATAAATTTATAAATAGAAGTAGTATTCGTAAACTTAATTTTAAAAATTAAAAATCAATGATTATCAAATGAATTCTAACCTTAAAAAAATAAAAGGTCTGAGCAAATTATTAAACACATTTAAAAGTTGAGGACAAAAACTACTATTTCATGAAAGAAACTAATTTTATATCATTAGAATTTACAATTTTTCGGTCCATGTGGAGGTTAGGATAAATCAAACGAACTTTTAACCTTTTGATTGAGGATATATGTTTGAGTACTGACTAGCTGAAATATACTTACATTGAAAACTAAAAATGTTAGTTTACATGGAAAAGTTTTAAACTCCCAACTTAGGTTTTATTTAATAATATTTTTTTAATATAAAAAATTAAAGTAGAGAAAATTTCAATCTTCGATTTTAAAATATATGTCGAGTACTAGCAAACTATACTTAAGTTTTTTTTTTTTTTTTTTTAAATTTTCAAAACTTGACTAGAATTTTAAGTTAATCCTACGTAGTTTCCTTACACACCCTTTTCTCTCTTCCTTTGAAGGGCCTTTCTATGTGGCTAACATGCCACACTCCTCCCAAATTGTAAAAAAAAAGGCTTTATAAAAAAAAAGATTAGTTAAAAAAGACTTTTGATACATCTACTTTCATTTAAATAACAATTGAGTCCTAGTAATTCCTAACAAACTTAAACCCGTTTGATAACCATTTTGTTTTTTAAAATTAAGTTTATAGACACTACTTCTACCTCCCGATTTCTTCGTTTGTTATCTACTTTTTACTTATGGTTTAAAAATCAAGCCAAATTTTGAGAACTAAAAAAAGTAGCTTACAAAAAGTTATTTTTGTTTTTAGAATTTGACTAAGAACTCAACCATTGTACTTAAGAAAGATGCAAATCTTTGTAAGAAATGTGGATGAAATAGATTTAATTTTCAAAAACAAAAACAAAAAATCAAATGATTATCAAATGAAATCTTAGTATTTTAAGTATATCATACTTTTGTCCATTTATATAGAATAATAATTTAATCATGAACAAACTTAAAAATATTTGACTATATGTCAATATATCTTTAAATTAGATAGGGAGGTATTAATTTTACGATTTCATTAATATCTTTGGTATCTCGTATTCATAATCTTAAAATGTGAAAAATATCACCTATTAATTATTAATATGATATAAATACTTGTATTGCTCGGATATATAGTGAAAAAAATCAATTTTTTTGTTTAAATAATGTCATGAAATTTTTTATTACAGGAGTATTTGTGAACATCAATATTGTGTCAATATGTGCATCAATATTAAATTTAAATCTCAATATTAAAACTGACGTCAATATTTTGGCTGTTGGTTACGAAAAAACTCATTGAGGTGAAGTATCCATCTTTATATTTGGTCTTTTTTTTTTTGGGTTGTTTATACAACGAAGCCTGTTTACACTTTATTAATTAATCTATTGGCATCGATTGGCATCAAATATGTATTCTAAATTTTAAGGTTAGAGATTTGATTCTTCTCCGAATATATTATTAAAAAAAAAAAGAAAAAAAAAGAACTAACTTAAAAAACAAACAAACAAAAATATCTATATGGATATTTTTTTTATTATTAAACTTTAGTAAATTTACACATGACAGAGACTTAAATGGGTTATTTAGATTGGGGTTGTTTTGAAATTTAATAGGAGAAAAGGGTAGGTTTTGAAGTTATTTAGGGAAAAACGGGAATATTTTATTATTTTTTGTCCCCATCTGGATTTTGCGTTTCTCCCGCGTTTTAGCATAAAAAATCCAACTTTTTTCCTTCATTCCACCGTTTTAATCTTCTCCTTCACAATTCATCTTCCTTCACTAATTTCATCTTCTCCTTCACAGCATCTTCACCAATTTCATCTTCTCCTTCACCAAAACCTTAATTTCATCTTCCTCTTCATCAACGAAGTCCTCATTTCATTTTCACCCAAAACAAAATTTCCTTCATTTATTTTCAAATACCGATCATTTTCTACCTTCATTTGTTTCAGTGTAGTATTTTATTTGGTAAGTTGATATATTTTTGTTATTTAACTTTGAATTAAGTTTTTGATAATTTTTACTGATTTTTTAATGTTTATTTTGTTTACCGTGGATATTATTCAAAATTTTTTTTGGTAAGTTGAAATATTTGGTAAGGTGCAAAGTTTTTTTTTGGTAGTGTGCAATGTTTTTCTTTTAAAAGTTGATATATTTTTTTATAGTTGGTTATAATAAGGGAGAATTACATGTGATTAATTAAAACGAATTAAAGAAACTGTAAGTATATTGATATATTTAATAAGTTGATATATTCTCTTTTGTTGCT
>NW_028325370.1:0-25826 GCF_027475165.1 Benincasa hispida
TTCATTGTGACAGAATTACATGCATTCACAAACATACAAACCAGTTATGTTTCTTCTAACAAATTACGGCATGCCTTAGAAAATGAATACAAAAGGAACGAGAGACATACCTTTGAAGAACTCTTCTTCTAAAGACTTCCCACTTCACGTACGGTTACAGGAGAAACCTCCTAAAATTATCGTATAATTGTTTTAATTATAAATAGATATAATAACTAACTTATCATATTATATTTATAACCTATAGTCTTAATATCACATCATATGTAATATTTAAACCATAATTTTTTTCTCCTTTACTTAATATAAATTATATTTATATCAAATTCCTCCAGTTGATGTATCTCATACATCATGTCAACTATATCACATATAATTGAACCAGTTTAATCATATCACATATAATCAAACTTCCTCTTGTCAATTTGAACACTTCAAACTGACCCAAAAACTGATTCTCAACTTGAATCCATTGAGCTACCAAGGGGACCTTATGGACCTGTAGTTTGAAGCTCCAACGGTACCTGAATAGCTGACTAAACTCTTTTGTCACGAGATCTACCATCCGTTAACTGTCGGGCACTCCACTAAAGACCGATAGTTGCACTCTTCTCACTACAGATATATTTCTGTGTCCATCAGATATAATCAATCAACAGTATGATAACCCTTCACATATTGCTCGTAAGTACAGCTGAGCCAATTAACCATTTTGCCCCCATAGTTACATCTCACTCCTTAAGTATCATTGATCCCTCTAATGAACAATACATCATAGTCCTACTATGAGTGGACACCTTTTGAGCCATGAAAAGGTGTGTGGCGTCACATTGTTCAAGCCCCGAAATCAGCTCTTAAGGGAGAAATTTATCTACTTACCATTGCTTCGAGGAAGGAGTGAATTTCATCTTGTGTAGCTGAGTTCCTAGCTCCCCAATTAGACGAATCCCCAAAATGATAGGCTTTTTGAGTCGGAGATCTGGCCATTCTCACCCATGCAAATCAAAGAACCGCCCTCATAGGCAGGAGTTTACAACTCACTCAGGATAAAGGTCGTGTTACTTATGGTCATCCTAGTGAAATTAAAATCTTAATTATGAACGACGTTATATAACGAGACTAAAAATTTTGTGATCTGATCTTATACAAACTCCTTTGTATAGAATATCCCCCTCGCATATCTAATATATGAATTATCAGAATCAGATCATTGGTAGCACTTTACAACATTTGTAACACCTACAAAGCGGGTCATACTCGTAATGTCACTAGGATAAGGTATCCCTCCTTATCCATATACTATAGACCATTCAGGTTATCACTTAAAACACGATTCATTTGTATGTCTCAACATACATGTTTAAGTTACAATGATAACCATGGATCTTAGTTTATTGGTTTGTGGTTAATGCAACTAAAGTAATAAATATTTTATAGACTGACGTGAATAAAATATCATATATTATAAATCACAAAATATTTGTTCATACAAGTGTTTACAAACTACAGGACCTTATGAGATTTACGGCATCAACCCCAACAAGAGAGATTATGAAGATGAGGTTTGCGACTGGAATTTGAGAAATAAAAAAATGACACCTTTACTTCTTTTCAAACCCTAAAAAATTGAGTAGGTTAGTGGATAAAAATACGGATCTTTAATGTCGGTTTTAAACCGACATTATAGGTACGCCTACAATGTCAGTTTAAAACCGACATTAAAGATCCATTATTTTAGAAACCGACATTGTATATCTGTTTTTAATTTTTGCAACCGACATCAAAGCCCATATTTCTTGTAGTGTACTCATTGAAACAATAGACATAGTCTCACAAAGAAGTTCATTACTCACTCAGAATTAAATTTTATTGTATTTAATTAGACTAAAATATTTATCTTCTTAGTAAGTTGATCCATAAAGAGAGAGAAAATATATATAACGTGATCCAGTTTTAAAAAAATTCATTGCCTACGTTACCCAACTCACATGTATCTATAAATTATATTTAGATTAAATCATTTGTAATTATTACAAATTAAATTGTATTAATTAATACTATTACTAGGATATAAAGCACTCAACTATTATAGACTCTTTAGATTATTTCTTGAACATGATTTTTATGTATATAAATCATGTATTGTTCAAAATTATCAAGATAGTCTAGAATACATTTATCAAATTGAATAAATTAAATTGTGAAAAAATAAATATAAATCAAAATTATGATAATTTAAAAGATTTTATATTTATTTTTCTCTTCTTTGTTATAGTCACCTTGCCATAATAAATAATGTCTCTCTTGTTAACGTAAATTATGGTTTTGTTTATGAGTCTAGTATTTTTCTTTCTTGTATTTTTTCTTTTTCTACTATTTTATTTTCTTGTATTCTTGGTGTCTATTTATTTTTCCATCCACCTTTCTAAAATTAGACTAATTATTCAATAAAATACACAAAACATCTCTGTTAAGTCCGTTGGCAGTGTTTGTCCTTTTTGTTCATTTACTCTTCATTGTATTATTTCATTTCCAAGTTTTAGTTTTAGTTCAATGTTCTATTTTGTAAGTTGAAGGATTTGGCTATGTTTGTTCAATTTTCTACCAAATTTTGTACAATTCAAGATAAGTTAAGTTTGAGAATGATTGACAAGACTAGTCTATCTCATAGTCCCCTACTTATTTGCGGTTCAAAGTTGATGTGTTTGAAATGTTTCTATTGCTACTATTCAACCCGTTGTTTGTCCTTCTAATTTCTCAATCTTTAATTGTTTTATTTGACACCACAAACTTTGATACAATCTGATTTCTCATAATCATTCTTTCTAATGTTTTTGTCATTTCTAGGGTTTTTTTTCAAACACATCTTTATGCTAGTTGTGAATGACTTGACACATTATATTCGAGTTTTATGTTCAAATGTATGTTTGATGCTCTAACAGTGATTCTTCATTTTTTTCAAAGTCGTTGATATAAAATATAGTAAATGCATCAAACAATTTCTGGTTTGAAAAGGCACCTGAACTTGATTTTAATGTCTTTTTATGTGGAAGCGATATTTTGATTTTTGTAATGAATGAAATGGTCGGCTATAACTCTACTTATGCTATTGATTTGGTTTCTTCAAATATTAATCTCTCCTTATAGTTTAATGGTCTATTCGACCTATCAAGCCTTCATCCAAGATTATCATTATAGTCTTGTTTATTGTGCTTCTCTATTTGCCACATCTTCTCACTATTCACAACATTTCATTGTCTCACATTATCGTCTGTCTCCATCTAATTGAGCTTTACTTTTAAATGTTTTTACTTATTTTGAGCCTCTTGATTCTTATCATTAAGTTGTATCATTTAAACAATGATGTGTTCGAAAACATTTATATTGGTTTGTCTTTGAAAGATAGACCTATTGTTAATGTTGAAAGAAAAGGGGTGCTTGATTTGAAAGTCGTATAAATCTATACATGGTCTTATTTAAGGAAGCTTCTCTCCATAGTTTGCTAAAATTTCTACTTGCTTATTTACCAGTGGTTTTCGAGGTAAAAAAGAAAGCTTACTATTCCTTATTTGTCAAAAGTCCTAGTGAAACTTTTATTTAATTATGTACCAGGTTGATATTATTTTAACTGTTGATTAGTCTTGAATCTGCTATATGATGCTTCAAATGATCAAATATGAGATCTAGAGTTTACGATTATGGTTATTTACGAGTATGACCCTAAAATTTAGAGGAGTGCACTATATAAACTCTCTAACTCTAAAAATGTCTATTATTCTATATTGTGTAACATTCTCTTTAATAAAACTATTCTTCCTCTACCCCTGGACTCAACTGTTCGCACGAGGTTTCTAGAGAAACTTGTTTTGTGGAATTTGAACTTGTGTATTTGTATTAATTTCAGTATAGTGAGTACAATCTCTAATACATAATCATTTGATACTTTTAAAATAAACTTTATTCTTTAAGTTGGTCAATCTTCTTGGATGATCGGCCTTTAAGCTTGTTGATCTTCTTGGACAATTGGCCTTCGAACTTGATGACCTTCTTGGATGATCGACTTTTGGGTTTGATGATCTTCTTGGAGGTTCAGTATTCGTACAAGATTTTCAGAGAAACGTATTTCGTAGAGTTAAACTTGTGTAGATTTGATACAGATATGGTCTGATCTCTAGTACTTGATCCTCTGATTCTCTCTCGGTTGAATGTGTACACTTGATATATGGAAGCAATGCATGTGGGTTTCTTAAAGTGGGAGTCATGGAAGAATGCTTGTATCTCTAAAGAGCCGTTTGGATTAAGGTTTTATAGATGTCTAGAAATAAAGGATGCCTGAAATAGGATGTTTAGGAATCAAATATTATTGTGTTTGGTTATATATGGGAATGAGAATAGGATATCTAGGAATGTATTATATTTTTTATGCAATTATAAAGTATGAAATTAATAATAATTAATTTCAATAATTAATTTTCATTTGTTAATTTATTTTTATTACATTAAGTTATTAAATCAATTTTAAGTCATTAATATTTAACCAAATTTACCCACTCACCCTCCATCTTAATATATTTATTATCAATTAAAATTTTTATATTGCACATTTATATTATCAATTTTTATTAAAAAAAAATATTCGTAATTAATTTAAATATCTATTTTTTTCTGTAGTTTTGTTAATTGAAGAGTTAATTAACTAAGTGTTTAATGTTAATTATAAGCCATATATATACAAAAGAAGTTGATATAAACTAACCGATTTCAAATCATCAAACAATGTTTTTAATTTTAAAAAAATAAGTATGATTATAGATTAAAACTAGAAGTACAAATGTACAAGATTGTTTAATAAAGAAAATTAACTTATTTTATTATTAGTTAATTAATTAATATTTTTTTAAAGATTAATTAATAATTTTAATAAATGTTTTTATAATGTTAATAGATATTACCAATAAAAAGGGATTTAAGCAAATATAATTATGGTTATTCATATTTTTCTAAAAAAATTATGGGTTTTCATATTAATTCATAATTATTGAATAAATTATTATATTAACATTATTATTTACAAAATTAATTAGATATGTCAATTTTAAATTTAATTTAAACCTATTTATAAAAATTAAATAAATTAATCACTAATAACTAAGAAGAAAAATAAATAAAATGAAAAGATAAAAAAATAAGAGAGAGAAACCATTGGAAATGAAAAAAACTCATCTATTTGGGTGGTTATCTATGGATGAGAATATGAAATGCCTTGAAATAAGATATTCGCATTCCCAAAGTTAAAAATTTATACCAAATATGATGATAGAATATCATTTCTCATTCCCATCTCTTATTCTCATGAACCAAACGTTCTCATGAACCGAGCCATTAAGGACTTCAGTTTTCAAGTGTAGACAGCTTAAAGAGTCAAGAGTTTTTTTTATCATAGAGAATTGAGTTAATGAGTTTTTTCTATTATAGAGAATTATGTCTAGGCTCTCTGAAGTCTAAAATTTCTGACCCCATAAATGAAGAGAATTTATTTATCTATAGAATTCTTGGGTGAACTTTGTGGGCTTGGACTTGGTTGGTCAATGGATCTGGCTCTTGGGTCCAATTAATTGAATTTGAGCCTTATTTGATATTTGGTCCAATTAAGCATATCCTTGAGTTCAATTTAACTTTAGACCAAAATGATTAATTTGATCCAACTGGTCAAGGCAACAACACTAGGCATCGTGATTCATCAATCTATGACTTCAATTTTTACTTGGGATACATGGCAACTTTTAATTAGTCCCAAATTCAATTACTTGTAAATTCGTCATAAATTTAATAAATGACGTGACAATTTGTGATTTGTCCAGGCAATTAATACGTTGTTAATGAACCACATAAATCTGTATATTGATTCTCTAATCTTTATATATATATTTTTATATTTCTTAATTATTGATTTCGTAACATTAACTAGTCTCAACTTCTCACATCAATCATCACAGTTCTAATTTATTTTTATACCTTTACTAAACTTGTAGAGTTGCCAACTTTTGGTTTGTTCCATTAGTGCCCAAATGTGAATTTTGGATATTAACTATCTTGGAAGAAGTATTAGATTCTAGCTATGATTTAGTTATTGAAGTGAATACTAACATTAATTTCCCAAAAAACAACAACAATAATCAAAATCATTATAAATAATAAATTATAATTAACAAGATTTCATATTTATTTTTATGTTTCCTACTTTAGTCACCTTGGCATATAGATAAATGTGTCTCTGTTAAGTCTATTGGCAGTGTTTGTCCTTTTTATTCATTAACTCTTCATGGTATTATTTCATTTCCAAGTTTTAAATTCATTGTTCTATTGCCTATGTTTGTTCAACTTTCTACCAAATTAATTTTGTATAATTCAAGATAAGTTCAATTTGAGGATCTGATTGAGAAGATTAGACTATCCCATAGTCCCTACAACAAGTAAATAATGTGTTGCAATGTTTCTATTGCTACAATTCAATCCATTGTTTCTCCTTCTAATTTCTCAATCTAAGATTGTTCTTTGACATTACATGCTTTTATACAATCAAATTTCTCATGATCTTTCGTATGGTTGTTTTTGACATTGCTCAAGTTTTTTCATCACGTCTTTATGCTACTCAATCTTATTTTTCTATGACTTAACATTTTATATTTGAATTTTATGCTCAAACATTGTAAGTATGACTTAATAACATTTGTCTCATATTCTCATTTTTCTCCACTCACTGAGTTTATATTCTCGTCTTTCTCCATCTCACTGAGCCTTACTCCTAAATGTTTCTACTTATTTTGAGCCTCATTTCTATCACATAAAGTTCTACTTATTGAACATTGGCAATTAGCTACAAAGGTTGAGATGGAATATTTAGAAATAATACAACAGACCGTTTGAATTTTCTTGTAACATTCTCACCAATAACTAAACTTATTACTGTTATAACTTTAGATTTATACTCGTTATGCTTTAGGAGATACATCTCCTATTGAAGAAAAAGGAGGAAGTGTTTTGGTTTCAATTTAGCCCCTCTATTTCTCTTCGATTTTTTCTTAATATGATATTTAAATAAGATTTATCAACTCAAAAACTCAAACGGTAATCCTAGAATGGAATGCTTTACAAATGAATGGATATTTTTGTTTTCACCATTGAACTACATACACAAAAATGATAAAAATTACACAAATAAGAAATCATCTTAAGATTTTTGATGATTTGTACCTTTCTATTAATTGTTTATCAAAGATTCATCCTAGAATGTGGCAATGTGCAAACAAATTAAAACAATCTGATGAAAACTCTATTTTGGGACTTTTTCATTTTTTTTTTCCAAACAGGATAAAAATAAAGAAATAATTTTTTTGAAAAAAAACATATTAATTTACAAACAAATGTGGTAAAGAATTTAGGATGAAACCTTCTCTTCTAACTATGCACAATTGCTCCTCTTGACGAATTAACAATAGTGGTTGAATCGCCGCCGATTCTCGACGAAGTAACCGTCATGGAATCTCCTCCGCCGCCACCAATTGCATCCAAACCCGCCGCCCATCGCCGGAGTATTCTCAACAGCGACGCTGCCTTCCGCCGCCCCCTCATCGTTCCACTCCCCATCAATTCCCAAATAACTCTCTCAATCCCAGCCATCGAAGCCAACTCCGTCACCATCTCCGACCCACCTTGCCGGCACATTGTTACCAGCGCCGCGGCGGCGCTTTCTCTGGCCCTATCGGAGCCTTCTCTTAACACAACCCCCAATTTCTTAATCAGATAAAATCCCGAAGCAATCGCCACAAATCCCCCTTTCCTCACTACCACTTCCAAAATCGTCACCGCCTCCTCCGGCAGGCTGTTCATCAGGTGACTCACCGTCTCCATAACCCCACCTTCGATTAACCTCCCAACGGTCTCCCTATCGCCGGCTAATGTCAAAATGGTAACCAGAGCATCTCTCTTCGAACTAATCGGCCCGTCTTTAGCCAAATCAAGCAATCCCCTTATGACACGTGTCTTCCTCCCCAATCTCCGCCGGTAAGAATGGATACTGGAGAGGCTAAATATGGTGGCGGCGGCGTTTCCTTTCGCTTCCCAGGTAGCGCCAGACCGGAGTACCTCGATTACTCCGATCAACGCGCCGTCGGTTTCCATTATCAGCGATTTGTTCGCTTCAAAAATCGATAGGTTGAGAACCGTTGTGACGGCGTTAACTTGGAGAATCGGGTTGTCGGAGTTGAGATATCGGACGAGTAACGGCAGAGCTCCGGCTTGAGCGATATATCCACGGCTTCCGGAATCTGTTTTAGCCAGAACACGAAGCTCGTAAACGACGTCGTTCACGGAAGAGTCAACCGAAGTAGCGAGTTTGTTAACGAGAAACGTTGCCGTCATTCTCATAGCTTCTAACGCCGCTTTATTTAACGTAACGTCGTTGACTCCCTCTTTATTACTTTCCGTTACATCAAACGGAATTCTCTCTTGACGGCACCACATCGCAATCAAATTTTTCAATGCTCGGTTCGGAATTAGGTTCGTGTGGGCCAGAGTCTGACCTGTCTTCGGACACGTGTTGTGTCCAGATTCAATCCACAACATTATCGCCGCACGATCGTACGTATGTCCTGTTGCCACGACAACAGGGTCTTGCATTAAATCCAAACTAATCGGACACCTGAAATCCGCCGGTATAGCCAAATCGGAAATCGAATCTTTCCGCCGGAAACTATATTCTGCCGTCGACGCTCCATACAATACGCATTTCGCATAACGAACTAATCCGATCAAAGAAATCACATCAGATCTCGATTTCTCATCGGTTTGATTCTGAATTTCATCCTCGAGATTCTCGATTTCTTCTCTACAACTCGACGAATCGCGTATATCAATCATGGAGAAAATCTCTGATAACTCGGAATAATCCGGAACGATTTCGTCTTTGATTCGATCGATCATCTTCAATACTCTGAATCTGAGAGTTTCATCTCTTGGATCAAGGAAAACGGTGGATTCAGAGCAGTGATTTCTCAAGAGGTAAAACAATTCCTCGACGTCTTCGGTTAATCCAGCGTCTTTGACAGGGAAGATATCGAGCAGAGTCGACAAATCCAAAGTGAGTTCGTGGAAATGATTGGCGATGGATTCGTTTTGAGTGAGTAACCACATCTTGCTTCCGCTAGAACAATCTTCGATCAATGTTTTGATTCTTTGTAAAACGATGTACATTTCTTCGAGGCAGAGGGAGGCTGAGGGGAGGGAAAGGATCTGGTTTCGGCGGAGATCTTGGAGGAAGATTTCGAGTAATCTGGATTTGCGAATCATGGAATTGGAGTAACGGTTGAGGAGGAATTGGAGTGGTTTCATGGTGGAGATTTCTTGGGAGAGGGAGAGGAGAGATTCGAGGAGGATTGGGGCGGAGAGTTTGGGGGAGACGAAGGCGGCGGCGGACGGCCGGCGTTTTCGCGGTGGAAAAGAGTGGGGAGAAACCGCCATTGGAGAAGAGGATGGAACAGAATCGAGTACGAACAAACTCAGAGAAAAGGAAAATTAATCTCTTTTTTTTTTTTTTCTTTTTCTTTTTTGCTTTTGGTGATCCAAACAATGAAGAGAAATAAAAATTGGGGGTTTTAAGAGGTTTTTTTTTTTTTTTTTTAATAAAAAAATATGATAGTTGGTTTTTGACTTTAATTTGTCTTTTGAATTAAGAAAAGTCCTTCCCAAGTTGGCTGACGCGAAGGCGAATATTATAAAAAATTCAATCGTTTGTAAAGGGATTTTAATAATAAGATAAATACTTAGTTACATTTTGAATGCTATGTATCTTTGTATACTCATTTGTCACATGACAAATCTCTTACTTTTTTTTCTTTTATAATTGAAGTGGATGGATGATGATGGGTGGCTTGCACCTAAGTGTTAGATAATAATAATAATACGTGTATTCTGAGTAGTTTGGGTTACATAAATATAGGCATTGATCTACACTTATGTTTGTATAGTTCATCAAGAGCTAGCACGAGTTGTCACGTAATAAATCTTTAAAAAAATTATATATTTTTTCTCCTTTGTGATTAAAGTAGATGTATACTGATAGGTGTAGTATTATCCAGTAAATTTAAAACCCCATTTGACATGGACTTTTTAATACTCTACAAAATGGTAGAATTTTTATGCTTCGGAGATGAAACTAAGGAGAAGGATAGGGGTTGCTAGGTAATTCCAAATTCTCCCCATATGGAACCAGAGAGATTCTAGTTTTCGGGCATAAGAAACAAGAGTTGAGAGTGAAAGCACTTCCGAGGCCTGACTCGAGGCTAATCAGTTGTGTAAAGGCTAGTGGCATAGTTAGCTCAAACTCCACAAGGAAGCAAGTTTCCATATAGAGAATCAGAAGATGGGGGGTGCCCAGAGTTCCTCATCTTGGAATTGAGTCCTTGCTCATTCCCATTAGGCCTGAATGTTTGGCCTTTCTTTCTTCGCGCCCACTCACAATTCGCTGAACAGTAAGAATATAACATAATTAATTAACAAATTAATATTGGTTATTCATTACTACTAATTTTAATTAATTTATAAAATAAATATATTATTTAGACTTAATAAATTTCAACTAATACTTTTACAAATAATATTTTATATTATCTTAACTATTTAAGAGAAATTATCATTATTAATTATCAATCTAATAATTAATTTGTATTAATTTAAATATTTTAGTAATTTATTTAAATAACTTGATTATGTTTAATATAAAAATATATTTTTTTATTTTCATTAATTAATATTACAATAAATTAAATAATGTTACTTCATCAATTGGATTCTTTCATTTAATTAAGTAGTTATTTAATTTTGATTATTATATACTAAATTAGTAAATTAAACACATATATTTAACTTCCAAACATTAACTATCATGCATATTCAAATAAAGTCATTCAAATCCCATATATTTAATATCTATATCCATGAAACATCTACGATCCAAACGACCTCTAAATGTTTTTCATTTTAGTACGCATACTTTTGATAAATTGGAGTGATTAAAAGTTAATTTTGGTGGAAATTAGTTAAATAGTAATGATGAGTTTAAAAGCAATTAAATATTTTTCATAATTTATAAAAAGGAATCCTAATTAATATAGATTAATCTTTTTTTAAAAAAAAAAATCAACTATAAACCACGACTTTTAAAATTAAACGAGTCAGGGTGATTAAAATGATATTTTAATGTATAAAAATAATAGTGAAAAGGAAGGAAATGAATGGGATTAAGTTGGGATTAGATGAGAATTTTAGTTGTTTAAATTTAAAAGAATGGGTATCCAAGACGGCAATTACATAAGAGGAGAGCCGCCGATTTGGAATCAGTTACATGTGTTTTTATTTACGACGTAGGCCATATTCTTACAATTGGCGACTTATTGTTATTATTCTTTCATTATGAATTTTTCTTCATATATAATGTTGAAAGTGTCAATTTTTGTCTATAAACTAATAAAGTCGTATTAGTTTTCACTTAATGTTGCAAGTTTAAACCTAATTTGGGAAAATATTTCAATTTTCACATAAAATTTGAGAAAATATTTTGAAAAACGATAATAATATCTGAAATTTGTGAGTTTTGGAAAAAAATTTCAATAGTAACATTGTGTATTTTAAAATTTGATATCATTGAAATCAACGAGAATAATAGATGAATTGGCAAAAATTGAACAAACAGGTAAGTATTAATCCAACACCTATATTATGGTATAATTTGATAAAATTTAAATTTTAGAAACAAATAACACGACTTGACATGTTGATTTTTCCCCTTTATTAATGTTTTTTTTTCCTTTCTAATTTGTGGAATTGATTTTGATTTTTATGTAAAATTTGAAAAGTTATTAATTTTTTTTTTATCGGATAATAGATCCTTGTGTAAAATGCGAGGATGATCCATGTGGTTGACTTGGGATTTATTGGGAAATGAGTTGGTCGGTGGTCGGATAATTGATTAATCAATTTATTATTGTGTTTATTATTTTACTTTTCTCATCATTTTATTTCTAGCTTTTTAAAAATATATAAAGTGGTTGACTATTTTATTTAAAAATTTTAAAAAAGTTAAAATAGATTCTATTTTATGTTTTTTAGATTAAGTGATTCACAAACTTATTAAGTGCAAAATTAAAACTTTATTATTAATTACATTGCAAGTAATACTATACTTTCAATATTAATGTAATATACTAATTAAACTAAAAAAAATTATAACTAAACATGAAAAGTGATGGTATATATAGAGTCGATTAATTAATTTGATTTTATCTAAATAATATCTTTGTTGTATTAGGTCAAATTATCACTAATTAGTTTAACTACTATTTGTCATCAATTAAAAGATTCGATAGAATCAAAATTGAAATTTTTTTTGATGTCACATTCAAATTACCTCTTAGATGTTAATAACTAAATAAACACTACAATCTAAACTGAGGGGCAAAAAGTATAATTTAACTTATGGGAGGTAGATCACTTTAAGTGGGTATAGGAGTGCGTAAGTGAGATAAGATAGAGACATTCATCGTGGTGTCGTGGCGCATTTGGCAGGTTTGCAATCAAGTGATCTTTTGAAGGGAGATGGTTCTGTGAGGTTCTTGATTGCCTCAATTCAAAAGATCCTCACAGAGTTGTGAAGAAAAACAAGTGTGAAAGTCGGCCTGATTGACAGAAATCAGAACCCAATGGAAGGGGGTGCAAGGAGATGGTACTCGGGTTGGTTGGGTTTGTCCCTCTAACTGGTGGTTACCGTTTATGACGTGATGTTGCTTTAGGATCATAGGGATGCGCTTATTGCAGCAAGTAGAAGCGACTAAAGGATCTTTTAATGTGTCATTTTAGAGGTATAAGCGATAGCGGCTAGTCTATATGGGGGTGGATGCATCCGCACATCCGCCTTTGGTATTAGAGTCAAAGATAGTAGTGCGATTATTGACAGAGGAGAAAGAAATGTTAACCTTGGTGAAATCAATGGTGAAAAATATTATGGACATAGAAGCATAATGACAAATCCAATTGTCACATTTGACTACTTCAAGATATGTGGCAGTTGGTATATCTCATTAGATTGTGGATAGGGTTGGCAATGGTGCCGGGCCAGGATGGGGGAGGGTCCCTCGTCCCCGACTCCGTGGGAGAAATTTCCCCCATCCCCGCCCCCGTCCCCACCATGGGGCGAGGATTCCCCGTCGGGAAACGAGATCCCTTTCCCGCGGAGATTCGCATTTTTTTTTCTTTTAATTTTTTAAGATTCGGCTTGACTTTTGGGCTTAAATTTAGAATTTATATATTCAATATTGGGCTCACAACACTATAAGTCTATAGTATACATTATAAACATACATATAAATAAGTTATTTTATATATTATAAAATATTAAAATTATAAATATATAAAATCGGGGTTGGAAATTAATCGGAGTTGGGGCAGGGATACCATCCCTATCCCCGGACGGGGTCCCGAAAAATTTTTCCGGTCTGACCCCATCCCTGGTCAAATCGGGGATTCCCTAGGGGCAAGACGGGTCTCATGAAGAATTTTGCCAACTTGTAGATGAGGTCGAATCTCATTATCAATGAAATGATTTTCTTATTAATTGTCTTTTAATCGAGGCATGTTGGAGGTTTGTTTTTCTAAGAAAATCTAGATATTTTCCAATCACCCTATAAACATAAGTTAACTTTATTAACTTTGAATAAGAAATTTTTTAAAAAAAAATTGTGATAAATAGTGTCTAAGGACGGATGCATTTGGAAGGGTGTGAAAGTTGGAATTAATTTGACTTTTATCCATTCGGAAAAAAAAATGGAGCAAAAAAATGGATAATGTTATTTTAAAATAAGTTTTAAATAGGTAATTCAAATACAATGGGCTGTTCGGAAAATTTCCACTTTAATTTAGAAAGGACTGCAGATTGATAGTTGGAGGATTGTCGGCCGTCGCCCATATGTTTAAATCATTAATTAAATTATATATATATAAACACATATTTAAATCAGCCGCTTTTTTCCCCCTCTTTTAGGACATTTTCCACCCAAGTGGATTTTGTAAAATCTAACTTGTTACTTCTTTTTTTCTTTATAAAAATAATAATGTTGAAGAATTCTATTGGGGAGATTGGAAAACCTAATGTAAAATATAAATTCAGCCTTATAATTTTAAGAATTAGAATACGGTAACGAATCATATAAATAATCTTTTACAACTAGATAGAAGTCACAACATTCAGATAGCATGATAGTTTGATATTTATATGTCGGAAAAGTTACTTTTTATATTTAGATAATTATTTGAGTTAAATGGCTGATTGGATAAAATATAGTTCGAATATAAAGTAGATCCATGTGGATCTTGGACTAATAAATCACAGGCCAGTGACAAAACTTCTACGCCAACCACTATCCACAGGCCAGTGACAAAACTTCGCAACCATATTCCATGATTTGATACCTCATAACATGCTATAAACTCTGCAGCCATGGTAGAAGAAGCCATAAGTATTTATTTTAACACTTTTCCAAGATACAGCTCCTCCAGCTAACATGAAGATATAGCTTGAAGTGAATCGCAAAGTGTATTGGCATTCGACATAATTAGAATCAGAATACCCAATGAACTTAAAAATTTCTGATCTCTGATAAGTGAGCATATGATCTTTTCTTCTCTGTAAATAACTCATAACCTGTTTGGCTGCTTTCCAATGATCCATCCCTGGGTTGATCAAATATCTGCCTAACACTCTAACTATGAATGCAATATCTGGACGTGTACATACTTGAGCGTACATTAGACTTCCAACAGCCGATGCATAGGGAACCTTCTGCATCTCATTAGTCTCGAGTATAGTCTTGGGGCATTGACCTAAATGAAATTTATCACCTATAGCGACCAGGGTATCACCTGGTGCACAATCTTTCATATCAAATCTACTCAAAATCTTTTCAATGTAATTCTTTTGTGACAATGTAGTTCAATATATTTCAATTCTTAATACAAAAGAAGCATCACCAAGATCTTTCATCTCAAAATTCTTTTTGAGAAACCTCTTAGTGTCATGCAATAAACCTACATCATTACTTGCTATGAGTATGTTATCGACATATTGAAGAGATTGAATCCTGCAGTGAAAGCGTTGTGAACGCCTTGCATACATCAATTCGATTTTTACATAAAAAAATTCAGTATAATAAAACAAAATATAAACATGTAATATAACATGCTTTAAGGAAAAAGTTTAGAACTATTCTTACCTTAGATTCCCAAGCTTCATGAACAATCCTCTTTAAGTTCTAACGAACGACTCCTCCAACGATCTTGATCACGAATGATTTCTTGAACAATATCGAACACTGAGGGATAGGTGGTATCCAACTATTGGGAGGGGGAGAGGAGAAAATGGTTTTGGAGAGTAGAGAGGATTCTCTTTGTGGCGTAGGAAAAATTTTGTACAATAACACTTGTTTATTGTGTATTATCAGTTTCAATGTATCTCAAAGGGGTCACAAAGAGGTCTTTATATAGAGAAGAGTCAAGTTTTTTTCCTAATCCTTTTCCTATTTCCCTTTTCCACAATTAATTAATTAAATAACACATATTTAATTAATTATATAATATTTAATTAATTAATTAACACAATTAAATAACACTTATTTAATTTAATTTGCACATTAATTAAATAACTATTTATACATTAAATCTAATTTAATGTATATATATTTAGTTATCATAAACATCATATATATATATATATATATATATATATATATATATGCAATACCTCTCTATTAATTAATTCTTTGTGAATCTAATTTACTTGAGTTAATTAATTGAATCTTATTCAAATATTCATTTCCAATTTAATTTGAATTATAGATCATAACCATAATCAATTATATATTAATCACATTAGTATATGGTTTCCTCAAATTAATTCGAACAATTAAAATCATCCCTTTTAAATATCCTCTAGTGAGCAAACAAAGGAACCTGGTGGACCTGTAGATCAGATGCTCCAATGATATGAGATTAATTGACTAAACTCATTAACCAAGTTAATCAATATTCGTTAACTGTGGGTACACTGCACTAAAGACCCATAATTGCATTCTTCTTACTACGATATATTTCTATGTCCACGGATATAGACCAATAACAACAAGTTAGTCCATCGAGGGTTCATAACTCTAACTGGATAAAATTATCATTTTACTCTTGGGTTACCTCTAACTCCTTAAGTACCAGTGCTCCTCTAATGAACAACCTGGTTATGGTCCAACCAATAAACAGAAACTTTCTCGGGCTAATGAAAAGGTAAGACCTTTTTGTTCAAGTCTCGGAGACACCATTTAAGGGACACTCAATCTACTTACCCTTAAGGCAGAAAAGAGTGAATTCCATCTTGTATTATTATGTTCCTAACTCCCTACTTGGTCTTATCCCCAAAATGGTAGACATATTGGGTCGACGAACTGACCACCCTCACCTATATAAATCAAAGGACAATCCTTCGTGAACAGGAGTTCATAATATACTTAGGATTAAGACTAAGTTGCTTAGGTCATCCTATTGAAATAAGAACCTAACTAATTAACAATGTTACATCTAGTGGTTACTATTTCGCAGTCCAATCTTATGCAAACTCATTGCATAGGATACCTTCTCGCATGTCAACTATAAGAACGCGTTGGATCATTGCATTTGTATAAAATATAAAGTAGATTGTATCCATAGTGTTACCAAGATAAGGTACTAGCCTTATCCGTACACTATAGACCCTTCAGGTTGTATCTTGAATATTGGTACTTGTATGTCTCCACATATAGTTCAAGACTCATAAGGCAGCCTTGAATGTTAGTTTATTGGATTTAGGGTTATTGAGACAAAATAGACAAACAACACAAACAATAACATTTATTGAATTAACATATATAACTCTTTATTGATGACGGTTAATTAATAACATTTACTATCTATGAGTTTTAGAGCATAAAACCCAACACATATAACACCAGAAAGATAGATTTACTCCCACTGAATTTGTGATATACATAATCTTCTACTATTTTCACCTCAAAACCAAAGAAGGTAATTACTTCATGGAATTTTTTATACCATTAGTGAGAGGCTTGCTTGAGACCATAGATGGATTTCTTCAATTTGCACACTATAGGCTTTGCATTACCAGACACAAAGTTTTCTTGTTGCACCATATAAATCATCTCGTCAATGTTCCCATTGAGAAACACAGAATTTACATTCATCTGGTGTAGCTCTAAATCAAAGTGAGCTACCAGTGTCATGATTACTCTAAAAGAGTCTTTTGAGGAAACCGAGAGAAAGTCTCTTTGTAATCAATACCTTCTTTTTGAGTAAAACCCTCTGCAATGAGATGAACCTTATATCTTTCGATATTGCCGTGCCAATCCCTTTTGGTTTTAAATATCCATTTACAACCTATGGGTTTCACTCTTGATGGAAATTCGACAAGTTCCCAAACGTCATTATCTTTTATGGATTTTAATTCCTCTTTCATAGCATTTATCCACTTTTGAAAGTTAGAACTTTGTAGAGCTTATTGGAAGTTGATTGGATTATCTTCCACTATGCTCATATCATCCTGATGTTCTTGAAGAAATATAATATAATCATCTGGAATTGCACTTCTTCTTTCTCTAGTAGAACTCCTTAGTGACACTTCTTGAAGTTGTTAAGTTTGAACTTCAGGTTCAACAACGGGAACTTCAATATTGTCTTATTCTATAATTGGTTCAATAGTAAAGTCAAGAATTGGAGTCTGATTATCATTTATAACCACATTAGGAAAAGAAACTAATTCCTTTTCAAAGATAGCTTTCCTTTAAAGGAACTCTGATTCAAGAGTACCTATGAGCGGAAGTAGATCTTTCTAATTCATTGTGACAGAATTACCGCATATACATTCAAACATACTTTCATAATACTAAAGGGATCAAGAAATCATACCAGATGAAGATTTCTTCTTCATAGCAAGTCTGAAGCCCAACCATCTACCTCGAACAGTCACCACTCAGACAGAAGGAAACGAAGAAGACAACACCTCTTAGAGACCTCAGTATTTTTGGAGTGAGAATCCAAAGTGTGGGCTTTGTTCGGATTTGGTAGAGGAAAAGAGGAAGAACGACAGTACACAATAATCAGGCAAGTGGGAGATGCGGTCGTCTATTGTATATACAATATGCTTGATCGTTTAGGTAAAGTTTACGATCGTATAGTAAAAGTAAGTGATGTCTAAACGATCGTATATGAAAAGGTAAACGATAATCTATACGACCGTGTAGGAAAAGAGTGAGCGATCGTCCAAAACGATCGCGTAGGAAAAACTAAGCGATCGTCTATACGATCGTTTAGTAAATACCGAGAGCTCAAAAATCGCTTAGGAAAAAGGTAAACGATGTTTAGATAATAGCGCGCGACGGTGTAATCGATATGCGATCACTTAGCAATATCTTATATGTAAGAGATCGTGCAGTTCTATCATATAGGCACTGATTTTCTAAACGATGACACTATCTTCTTCATAATATTCGCGCATACCGAGATCAATATACTGTCTGCTATTTATAATGCACTCATCCGTTATTTTAAACGAAGAGGCGTCTTCCCATTTCCTTTATAACCGTCCAATTAATGTGATCTTATCACATTCATAACTTATAAATTAATATCAAATATTAATTATATATTTTTCTCCTCTATTAGATATAAATCATATTTATATCAAATTTCCTCCAAATTAATGTATCTCATACATAAAGTTAATTATATCATATTTAATTAACTCGTTCAATTATATCATATATAATCGAACTCCCTTTTGTCAATTTGAACATTTCAAATTGACCCAAAAACTAACTCTTAACTTGTATCCAAGCTACCAAGGGGACCTTATGGACTTATGGCTCGAAGCTCTAATGGTACGTGAATAGCTGACTAAACTCTTTAGTCACGATATCCACCATCTGTTAACTGCTAGGCATTCCACTAAAGACCGAACTCTTCTTGCCATAAATATATTTCTATGTCAATTGGATATAACTAATCATCAATACGATGACCTTCCACAGATTCTCGTAATTACAACAGGCTAATTTACCGTTTTGCCCTATAATTACATCTTCTCCTTAAGTACCACTGATTCCTCTAATGAACAATACAACATAGTCCTACTATGTGTGAACACCTCTCGGGCCATGAGAAGGTGCGTGGCGCCACATCGTTCAAGCCCTGGAATCAACCCTTAAAGGAGCTATCTATCTACTTACTCCTGCCTCGGGGAAGGTGTGAATTCCATCTTGTGTAGTTGAGTTCCTAGCTCCCAAATCAGACGAATCTCCAAAAGGTAGGTTTGAGTCGGCGTTCTAGTCACTCGCACCCATGCAAATCAAAGGACCGCCCTCAATGACAAGAGCTCTCAACTTACTCAGGATTAAGGTCATGTTACCTATGGTCATCCTAGTGAAGTGAAGTCTTAGTTATGACAGTGCTATATAACGAGACGTTAATACTTCGTGGTCAAGTCTTATATAAACTCTTTGTATAGGGCGCCCTCGCTTGCATGTCCCATACACGAATGATCAGGATCAGATCATCTGTGACAAGTCATAACACTTGTGACCATTCCACAAAGCGGGCCATATCCATAGCGTTACCAGGATAAGGTTTCCCTCCTATATTCATATACTACAGACCATTTTGGTTATCACTCAAGACGTGATCCACTTGTATGTCACCACATACATGCTTGAGTCACATACAGATAACCAGGGATTTTATATTTATTGGTTTGTGGTAAAATCTAAATGTGTAAAGTCAAGTAGTGAAGTAAATATCATTTTTATTATACATCACAAGTGTTCATACAAAGTTGTTTTCAAACTACTGGACATGAGACTTTAGGGCACAAACCCCAACATCCTTATGTTATCTTCCTTCCCCCATACCCCCTCCCCTAAAACTCAACATCTTTAAGGAATCTAGCATTTTCCATCTCAAACAATGATCTAAAAGTGAGATCATAAAACTTGAAATCCTGAGAGCACTCAGAATACCCAACAAAATAGTAGCTAATAGTTTTTTAGTGCAATTTTCTTTGTTAGGCTTGTAAGACCTAGCCTCAGCTAGACAACCCCAAATGTGAAGATGCTTAATACTAGGCTTCTTTCCTGTCCATAACTCATAAGGGGTTTTAGCTACCATTTTACTAGGTACCCTATTAAGGATATATGCTGTAGTCTTTAGTGCCTCAGTCCAAAGGGATTTTGATAAAGAAGAATGACTAATTATACTTCTTACCATGTCCTTAAGTGTTCTATTTCGCCTTTCCGCTACACCATTCATGTTGGGTTTGTCCAGCATAGTGTATTACGGGAAGATTCCACATTCCTCTAGGTATTTGCCAAAGGGCCCTGGACATTGCTCATCTGATCCATCATATTTACTGTAGTATTCACCACCGCGATCAGATTTGACAACCTTAATTTTCTTTCCAAGTTGAAGTTCAACTTCAGCTTTGAAAGACTTGAAAACGTCCAAAGGTCAAGACTTCTCATGAATTAAATATAGGTACTCATATCTGTTAGAGTTAAACAACATGCAGCGGAAGTATCAAGGATCCATAAGCATTCTAATTGACTAATTTTGACAAAACTAAAGCATGTTGTTCATAAAAATGGATTTTTAAAACATGCCTTTGAATAACTCTTCAAGAAAATGTTTGTACAGCTGCTGTCTTCACTTGATACCAAGTGAACCACCTCAAAGCCTTCCCTACTATATTCTTGGAGCTTTAGGCAGAGTTATGGGACTCAAGAACAACTTGTAGATGTGAAGAAATAAGGGAAGCTCACAGCAGCAAGTTGAAGAAGACAGCTTCTTGTTCACCGCGATTTTTCTCTCAAAAATCTATATTCATCTCTTTCTCCAACAACTCCAATCTTCTTTATATATATCAAGATGAACATGCAAAGAGATGGAGTGCATGGCTTGCAACTCATGCTTGGAGAATCAAGGTAGAAAAGTTCATGCTTTGTGTGTGAGCATAAAAAATGATGATAATGGAAAATACTCTTTTTCCATTATGTGCCATGCAAAAACGATTTTTCCATTTCATTTTTAAAATACAAAATGACTTTTAAATCATTTTAATTTAAAATTTTATTTTCTTAAATTAATTTCATAAATCAATTTAAAAAATTAATTAATTTAATATCAAATATTAAATTAATTTTTGCACAATAATCATCTTTATATATTTAAATCATATTTAAATATTTATTCTCTTGTTCTGTTTAACGTTTCAAATTAATTTCTCAAGCTACCCTAAAGCGTACTCATTTACGAGCTAGTAGGGGGACCTCGCAGACCTACAGATCATGGGCTCCAACGATCCGAGATTAATCGGCTAAATTCATTAGACCAATCTAACCCCCATTCGTTAACTAATGGGTGATTACACTAAAATCCATAGATATATTATGTCCACTCGATATAACCATGATTAGTAAGTTAACCCTTCACAAGTTGCTTGTAATAACGGCTGGATCGAATCTATGTTTTACCCCCGAAATTACTTCTTGTTCTTTAAGTTCCACTGATCCCCTAATGAACAATTGATTTGTGATCCAATCAACAAATCGAATCCCTTTCAGGCCAATGAGAGGGTGAGGCCTCTTGTTCAAGACCCAGAATCAACACTTAGGGAACAACCTCTCTACTAACCTTAATTGGTTAGGAGTGAATTTCCTCTTACTTCCTATGTTCCCAACTATTCATCCGGTCTTATCCCCAAAATGGTAAGCTTATTGAGCAAAGGCAATTGGTCTACTCTCACAGTTTGCAGATCAAAGGATAATCCCGAACAAACAGGAGTTCATAGTTAGCTCAGGATTAAAGTAAAGTTACCTAGGTTATTGCTTCGAAATTGTCAGTCTTAAACAGTAAACAGCGTTATAAAGTAAGAGTGACAAGTTTCATGGTCCGATCTTGCACAAAACTCATTTGCATAGGACACCCCCACTCCTCATGTCTCAACATGCACGAATTAGGATTACTTCGTATGTAGCACTTTACAACTCTTTGTAACAATTGCAGAGTAGGCCATATCCAATAGTGTTACCAGAATAAGGTACCCAATCTTATTCATATGCTATATATTATTTTCACTATACTCGAACCTGATCCACTTGTATGTCTCCACATAAAGTTCAAGTACTCATATAATAGTCAAGGGACTTAGGTTTATTGAATTTCTAAAAAAAACAATATATTCAACAACAACTTTATTGAATTCTCAGAATAAGTTCTAATGTTTACAAACCACGAGTTTTAGGACATAAAACCCAACAATATCTTGAATAGTCCTCTATAAACTTAATAAAATATTGTCGTCCATTCCAAGAAGTCATAGAGAATGGACCACAAATGTCTATATGTATTAGTTTTAAGACATCTGAGCATTTATTGTCACCTAATTTTCTTATGTTTATCTATTTTCTCCTACTACATTCCACAAAAATGTCAAAGTTGCTTAAATCAAGGGAATCAAGAATTCCACCTGACACAAGTCTCTGAATTCTCTATTCAAAGTTGTGACCTAAACGCTTGTGCCATAACATAGCGGAGTTCTCATTTAATTTACACTTTGTACCACATGAATTAGATAGCATGATATTGTTAAATGAAGCAAAAGAATCAAGCATATATAGATTATCAATTAAAGAACCGGTACTAATAAACTTGGAATCTTGAAAGAGACTAAATTTATTATTTTCAAAAGAACAAGAAAAACCAAAATTGTCCAAACTGGAAATAGAAACTAAATTCCGTTTAAATGACGGTATAACAAAAGTCTCATTCAAATTCAAATAACAATAAGTTTTTAAACGTTATCTAAAATTCCCAATAACTGCTTTGTCATCGCCCATATAGATAAATCTTTCAACATCACTTGACGGTCGACTCTACAGGCAACCCAACATAGATATACTTATGTGAGTAGTAGCACAATAATCTATCCACCAAGTATCTGTAGGTACAGAAGCTAAATTAACTTCAGAAAAAAACCTAAGTAATAAGTTTACCCTTCTTTACACACCACTTGGCGTACTTGGGACAATCTTTTTTGACGCGACCTTCTTTTCTGCATAAGAAAAAAAAAACAAGGATTTTCAGTAGCTTGTTTCTTGTTTTTATTCTGCAGAAATGTCCCTTTTGCAGCATCCACAGATTTCCTTTTCTTCTTATCATGAGAGCCAATTGTCAAATGAGCACTTTCTGTCCTTTCTCTCCTAATTCTATCTTCTTTTTGCACACATTGTGAGATAAAATCATTAATACTCCATTTACTCTTCTGAGTATTATAGATAATCTTAAACTGAGTGAATTGTGCAGGAAGAGAGATAAGTACAAGATGTACAAGTAAATTTTCATTCATCTCGATATCAAGTGACTTTAATTTACCTACGTGATTGAACATTTCCATGATGTACTCCCTTATGTTCCCATTGCTCTTATACCTCATGGAAGTTAAAAAAGTCAAAAGATTACTTGCTTCCCCTTTTTCATTTTTAGCAAACTATTTCTCAATTTGAGCTAGGAACTTATTGACATTTTCACTTCCGTGATAGAACCCTGAAAAGACTCCAAAATGGAGTGCCTAATGATCATTAGACACATACGATTTGACCGTTCCCACTTCTCTATATTAGTTGTATTCGGCTGTTTCTTAGTAGAAGTAGGTTTATCAGTCCTTAATGCAAGGTCCAAATCCATATACCTGAGAAGTATCTCTAGGCTTTCCTTCCAAATCTTGAAGTTCGATCCATTCAACTTAACATATACTCACAACTAAAATATAACAAAATAATTTCATATATGTGGCAAGTCCCTTTAACAAGATACCTAGCATAACATTGATGTCCAGCCTTTGGACAAAAACACCCACTGTACATGGTACTTTCAATGCAGTAATCAAAATACTGACAATAAACTCTGTCAAAAAATAGACTTTCTTTGGACCACCTATTTTTCACATAAGCAATCCTTATAATTGTCACATACTCATTGTCACATGCATACCTACAATTTGGCCAAATAATTATCTTCCTTTGGGCTGATAATTATCTGCATAAATCCATGAATATGCACATCTTATATTTTAGAATTAAACTAATCTAGATATTGGTAATATATTATTTTGACCAATCTAATCTAAAAATATAAGACATAACAATATAATAATATTATTGAAAAAAAAATGTGAAAATAACACAAATAATCTTTACCAAAAAATACCCAATCGTTACATACACATAATACATTTAAAGCAACATAGTGAATATCACCAAATTTCATCAATCACATTTAAATTTAAACCACAACATCATTAATTAATCTTGAATCCACAACATGATCAATCAAATTTAAACTTAAATTTACAATGTGATTAATCAATTTTAAAACTAACTTCATAATTTGATTGATTTAATTCCTAATTTATCAACTAATTCTTAATTAAATAGGAATTAATGATAGGATTGATTGATTCTTGACGAATGCAAGATTTTCAATCAAACCTAACGGAAGTTATCAACTAAACAATCCCTTAATCCACCACTCACATCTTATGATTTTTCATTCGAACTGGAATTTAGTTCAATATGATTCAATTTTCATGGGCATATTAGAATAATTAGTGACAAAATTGCCAAGAAACACCGGTAAGAACACAGAGGTAACAACACAAATTGTTAAAAGATTTTTTTTTTTTCAAATGGTGTTCCATATATGTGGATAATGCAGAAACACATGCTACATATATGTGGATATAGCCATATTGGTTTTCCAAACCCTTAATGGGTAATGTAAATACATAATGCCAGCAGCACAGTACTCGACATTTGACCAGTATCCAGAAAACCATAATTTCATCAAATTAAAATTAATATTCCCTTACAAAAAAACTATCAAATGGGTTTTCCACCCCTATATTACCGTCCGCAAGCCACTGAATGTGTTTTTCACAAAATAAATAGGAACATATATATATTTCTTTTAATTGAAAACCCATGAAGCCAAACCAAAATTGAATCACAAAATCATTGAAAAGCCAATATAAACCAACAATTTAACATGAAATTTATGCTCTTATACCACTTATTAGCATAATTACTTTATATCTATATTAAATAGATAAACCTAGGATCATTCATGCCAAATTGTTTTAATATGTTGGAGACGATAGTCCTAAGGTCTCTTTATATAGTAGTTCAATTATAGTTCCCATTTAACCGTAATTAACTAAGAATTGCTTCTACCCATTAAGCCTTACTCAATTAGGAATCTAGGGCCTTAATTAATTATATCATATAATATGATCCAACCTAATAAAATAAACCAATATAATAAATTATTAGTCCACATACATAACTCATATTTTAACTAAACGTATTATTATTTAAATATGTCTTTATGCTTTTTATAATTTTGGATAATTATACAAAATTGACAATTAGAAAATGCAGTGTGGCAACACCCTAACGTTTTGAGTTGGTTTTCATAAGCTTTTTTAGAATTATTTCACTTCACCAATTTAATAATTAAATTAAATTTTAATATCAATATAAATCTAGTTTATGTGATGGCAAAATGAGCATAAATCAACTGATATATTAATGTGTTAGCGACCAAAAAACCTTACATGATTCTAATACCTACACTTT
>NW_028325371.1:0-17908 GCF_027475165.1 Benincasa hispida
CACTGGGCTTAGTAGCTCACACTCTTCAAAATGTTTTCTTAATCCCCCCCCAGGTAGCGGAAGATGAGGAGTTCCAGGGTGCTGTTAAGGTCAAGGTCTACCACGTGCCTCAATTACACTTCTGGAGGGTTTTTACGGTTGTCGTTGTAAACTTTATTGTTAAGTCCTTAAGTTGTATAAACGTTATTTCACTATCGTAATAAAAGATGGGCCTACTTAATCCGTTATAGTTTATCTCCTTGACTTAATCATTCCGCTGTGTATAAGTTATAGTATGGTATCAGAGTTTTCCGCAAGAATCATTAGGCAGTAAGTGTCAGCTCAAGGGTTGATAACTGCTGCAATCGCATCCCTCTTCCAGGCTAAGAGGGTGGTCTAGGGGCGGGGGTGTTACAGTAATGCACAAGATTGTGATACATAAAATATTGTATAAGAAATGTGATACAACATTGTGATACTAAAATTATGATACACTAAATATTGTATAAGAAATATAATACTACAAATGTGATGTTTGAAATTTGGTGATACAAACTTTACAAGGGAGATCCCCTTGACAAAGGTGAACCTAAATTTGGTATATCAATTAGAATTGATATACTAAATTTAAACTCTATTGAAAATAAATGTTAATTGATGTCGAATAACTTTTATATTCTAAAAATTAGAAATGACAGATGTCTAGTAGCTTATCAATGTTCTTCAAATTTTAATATTCTTTCGAATGAAAGTTTAAAATTTAATATTCTTATTGATTGATGTTTGTCTGTTGATGTATTTAAATAATTAATATGTTTGCTAATTGATGTTCATAAAGAAAATCACTTTTAGAAATTGTTTTCATTTTTAACAAGATCTGTCTTCATGGCCGAGTGGTAAAGTGGATCTGTCTTCTTGGCCTAGTGTAAAGTGTTTGTCTCCCACCTTTAGTGCACGTTCTAGGGATTAAGGAAAATTTTCTGAACAATTTTAAAAACGTTTATAAAATTTAAAATAAAAATAAAGAAAACTAGACTCGTTTTTTAAAAAAATTAAATATATATATATATATATATATAATCGAGTGGTTATCAAATGACCTTCAAATGGTTGTCAAACGAAGTCTTTAAAAAATGGGTCTAGTTTATGGATATAAGATTGAAAGTTATGGATTTATTTAGCCATGTTTATGGTTTATAAACTTGGTAGGCATAAAATTGAAAAGTTTAAGAATCAAATTCTTTCTTTTATTTCTTTTATTTTTTTTCAGGTATACAAACGTTAAAAACTATTGCTAGATTTACAATTAGCCTGATAGTTTTTGTGGCCCACAATTTCAATTTCTCTAATTGAATTATTTATTCTAATGTGACATAAATATTTAGTTATTGAAAGCATAAAATTTAAAAATTATTTTTCATCCCTAAACTTTCATAAAAGTAATAACTTAGTTTTTTTAACTTTGGTTTGTAACAATTTAGTCTATGCACTTTCAATTCTATAACAATTTGTCCTTGAACTTTACTATGTAATAAATTTATCACTGTACTTTAAAATTTATAACGATTTAGCCCCTGTGTTAAGATTTAAAGAGATTTTGTGTATAAATAAACCGATAAACTAATTAGAGACTCAATATTTTTAAGATACAAAGTTTACATCACAAAATAATAAAAATTGACATCAAATTTTAATGATTTTTAACGTCAGGGACTAAATTGTTTTAAATCTGAAAGTACAAGAACTAAATTGTTACATACTAAAGTTTAGGGACTAAATTATTACAAAATTGAAAGTCGAAGAAACTAAGTCGTTATAAATAAAAGTTCAAGGACTAAATTGTTATTTTCATGAAAGTTTAGGGATTAAAAGTGAATTTTAATCAATATTTAAATATATATCCCCCTGACAATCACTCCCTTCCATTTAACATATGAGAGTGTGGAAGGGATTGAAGAAAATATATCGTCCAAAACCATACAAAATAGTGATATGAACTTCTAACATTTTGATTCCGATAATATACATGCACAGGATTAAGTGTCAAACTAGGGATATTTTAAAACATAGGTTTAAATACTACTTTGGTCCCTGAACTATGAACTGTGTTCTATTTTGGTCTCTAAATTTCTAAAATGTCATAGTTTAGGGATGTAAACCCCTGAACTTGTCTTACCTGTTTAACTAGAAAGGATGCTAAAATTTAATGGACAAATAACTGTGAATGGAGTTTCCAGGATTTGAAACAAAGATTGGTAACTATGCCAATCTTAACTCTTCCAGTACCAAGAAAAGAGTTTATGACGCATCTAGGCAGGAATTGGGATGCGTATTGATGCAAAATGGTAAGATTATAGCTTATGCTTCCAGACAACTGAAGAAACATGAAGGTAATTATCCTACTCATGATCTAGGATTAGTCGCTGTGGTGCTAGCATTAAAAATATGGAGGCATTACTTATATGGTGAGAAGTGCCACTTCAACGATCAGAAGAGTTTGAAATATATCTTTGATCAGAAGGAGTTAAATTTGAGACAGAGACGATAGATGGAGTTGCTAAAAGATTATGATTGCACTATTGACTACCATTCAGGTAAAACTAATGTAGTAGCCGATGCTTTAAGTAGGAAATCAAGTTGTTCCAGAGGCATGTTGAATTCTTTAAAGGGAATGTTGCTAATGGAGTTCAAAAGAGCTAATGCAGCCCTGACAGTGGGTCATTTGGGAGAAATGATAACCCATTTCAAGGTAAGACCCACATTAGTAGATGATATCATCAAAGCTCAAACGACAGATGATAATCTCAGTAAATTGATTGAAGAAGTTAAACAACTCTAGAGATCAAATTTTATACTGAGACCAAATGAAGCTTTGATGGAAGATGATAGGCTATATGTTCCTAAAAATGAACTGTTGAAAGATGTAGTGTTGAGAGAGTCTCATGATTCAACCTATACTATGCATCTAGGTAGCACCAAGATGTACAGAACATTAAAGAAGTCTTATTGGTGGTCAAGGATGAAGAAAGACGTAGCCAGTTGTGTAGAAAAATGTTTGATCTATCAACAGGTTAAGCCAATGCATTAGAGACCTGCAGTTTTGTTAAACCCACTTCCAGTATCTGAATGGAAATGGGTACATGTAACTATGGATTTTCTGTTTGGATTACCTAGAACTCCGAGTGGTTATAACGCTATTTTGGGTAATAGTAGATAGGATGACGAAGACGAAAATTTTTTTGCCGGTCAAAGTTACGTCTACTCTTGACCAACTAGCTAAGTTATATGTTGATCGAGTAGTGAGTCAGTTTGGAGTTCCAGTATCTAATATATCAGATAGAGATCAAAGATTCACTTCAAAGTTCTGGCCTAGTTTGCAAAAGGCACTTGGTACTAAGTTGCATTTCAGTATAGCCTTTCATCCACATACGGACAAACAATGCAAACTCTAAATGATATGTTGAGAGCTTGTGTATTACAGTTTAAAGGTAGTTGGGATACACATTTATCATTGACAGAGTTTGCTTATAATAATAGTTACCATTCCAGCATCGATATGGTAGCATATAAAGCTTTGTATGGAAGATCTTGTAGAACCCTAGTCTGCTGGAATGAGGTTGGTGAATGCCAGTTAATAAAACCATAATTGGTGTAGGCAACATCAAAAAATATTAAGTTGATCAGAGAAAATCTGAAAAATAGCACATGAAGGACAGAAAAGCAATGCAGATAAGAGGATAAGAGAATTAGAATTTGAGGTCGGAGATTGAGTATCCCTAAAGTTGTCTCCGTGGAAAGGGATGCTTAGATTTCGTAGGAAATATAAGCTAAGCCCAAGATATATAGGACCCTTTGAGATAGTTGAACGCGTAGAGCCAGCAGCTTACAGGTTAGTTTTACCTACTGAATTATCCAAGATACATGATGTTTTCCATGTATCCATATTAAGGAAGTATGTACCCGACCCTACTCACATTCTCCGAGAGCAACTAGTCCAATTAAAGGAAAATTTTTCTTATGAGGAAGAACTAGTTCAGATGTTAGATAAGAAAGAGCAAGTGTTAAGGAATAAGACTATTCTGTTAGTAAAAGTCTTGTGGAGAAATCACGAGATTGAGGAAGCTATATGGGAAGTTGAAGATCATATGAGAAATAGATATCCATACCTGTTCACAGGAGTCCCAGGAAAAGTTCGAGGACGAAATTTCTTTAAGGGGAAGGTAAATTGAACCTCTAAACTTGTCTTACTATTTAATTAAGTTTAAGTCCTCTTAATTATGTGTTTAAGAATGTATTAGTAATAATGGAAAAGAATGCACTAAGTATGTTTAATGAAAATTGCATTTGAAAGGCTAGGAGATGAAAACCTCTAAGTGTTGCTTGTATATGCGCCCAAATGGTGGATCTAATCAACGTGTAGGAAGTGGAGAATAATAAAGGCAAGTTGGATGAAGGGAAAGAAAATATGCTAAGTATAGAAGCTTAAGCTTTCGGGTAGAAAGGGATACAATGACGCCTAGTGGTAAGATGGAGAAATGGTTGTGTGAGATAGGTTTTGAGAGCCATGGTGAGTTCGAGAAAGTACATGCATAGAGAATGTCGCAGGGGAGATGTTAATTCAATGGCTAGATGCGTCGCGGGACATAAGACGTATGTTGACTAAGAGCCAAGCCTGACGTAGTGCTTGCGAGGCAATGGCCAAGCGATTCGAGCTTATGCGGCGGACAAGGGCGTGTGTATAAGCTTAAGAGGACATTGAAGAGTGAAGTGGAGGCTTAGAAGTGTTGATAAGCAGCATGCGTTCATGCGTGGGTTTAAGCCGTGAAGGTGTGACACAAAGGCTGAGATATGTTGGTCGAGAGAAGGGAATGCGCTGCAAATTTAGCCAATGCGATGGTTAATAATGTAGGCATTGGTGAGAAGATGGAAGATTTCAACTTAATCACCGAGCTTAGTGGGACAACTGTCGTGTTTAGATGCTCTAACATGTTAGTGGGTTAGCTGTCATGTTATACATAGATGATAACCATGCACTCCCAAGTATATAAGAGAGGTTGAAAGAAGAGCTTAACTTGGTTGATCCAATTGTGCTAAGGGAGAAGATTTCAGCTGACTTAGAAACTTCAACGAGGTTAAAGAGGGTTGAAGGTGTCGAAAGTAAATTCTCTGATTTTGGGTTGGAACTTGAAGAATTTTCTAAGGCTTCAAGAGCTTGTAGACCTGATCGAGCAAAGTGAAAAAGCTGATGAAATCTGGGTTCGTTAGGAGGAATAAAGAGCTCAAACTTTGAGGTAAAGAAGTCAAGATAATTATGAATAAGTTTTTTAGAAGGAAATTTCTTGAATTAATGTCTGGAATTTAAGTTATTCATGCGAGAAAGTTAAAGTCTGGAAATTGGTGATGGAAAAAGCAGGCAGTTGCTTACGAAGAATAAGCAGGCAGCTGAAAGCTCCAGTTGGGGCGTTGACGAGCATATGAGCGTACACGCTTGAGGTGTGTGCAAGGGGTGAATGCACGGCTGCAGAGGAGAGTTTTGGCTGAAGTCGAAAAGAGACGCGTGCGCAAAAGCGCGACACATTAGCACGGTAAGCATGTCTTAAGGCATAAGCAAACACTTGTGGCTGCATGGCACCCATAAGCCAAATGTGAAGTAAATTTGGCTAAGCATGAGATGCTTTAGAAGGTGTAATGTGATGATGAGTGTGATGGTTACCTTAAGTTTAAGGTCAATCTTTATTGTTTAAGTTAATCTCAAAAGATAGTTAATGGCGTTAACCCAAGTATTCCCTAATGTTACAAGACAAATGCCTATAGGAAAAGCCTATCAACCGAGGGGCGGAAGTAGCCCAAGACTATGAGTGACAAGTTTTAATAAATGTTTTTCCAACGTTATTTTCATAAACAAATCTCAACGCATAGCTATTTCATATGTTTTATATCATGATTTTTCCAACGCATGCCTAAAAAATGAATGTTGAATGCATAATCAATTTTTTTTAATGTTGAAGTTATTCATGAATTTAGCATGCGTTTTACAATGAGCCTATGCTATATTGTATAGTATGATGGAAGTTTCCTAAGGAAATTATATAAGCATACTCCATGTTTAACAAGGCATCACGCGTTACTATGAAATCATGAAGTTCAATCATTTTAAATGCATACTTTGTATATGCTTATGCATTTATATGTCTATGCCTTGTATAAACCCTACTCCAATGTTGGTACCGAAGGTACTGTAAGATACCTAGATTCCACTGATGTTAGGGATCCTTGACAATGAAAGTATGGCAAGGTGGTCAGAGTCCACTTTAGCTCTTCATGCACGTATAACTTGAAGGAACTCTTTTGACAGAGACCCTATGAGCAGAAGTAGATCGTCCAAATCCCATTTCGATTAAACGCATACATTTAAAGTCAACAAGAACAGATTATGCATAAAACTTAAATTACAGCATGCCTTTTGAAATAAAAATAAAGTTTAAAGATTATACCTTTTGAAGAATCGTTCTTCAAGTTAATCCCTCGATCGTACTTGTTCATGAACGCGTCGAACAAGTCACGAACAAGCAGCAAACAACAACTCGATCCTCAAACCAACATGGACACTACCACTTAGTGACCTTGGTATTCTTGGTGTGAGAATCCAAGAGTGGTGGGTTCTAGCTAATTTTGGTTAGAGGGAAGTTTGGAGTTGGAGGAGGAAGATGATCGAGTAGAAGCAAGGCTATCGTATAGCTAAGTCTCTTGATCGTTTAGAGAAACGAGTCCATCGCATAGGCTCTCAACCTTATCATGTAGTTATTCGATCGTGTATCCTTGTCTCTTAATGGAAAAAAAAACCGTTTACCCCAATTTTTGCCACAAAAATAAATAACTACCCACCAAGGGTAGTTAGAGAGAAAAAAGATAATTATCAAATAATTAATAAATTATAAATAAATATGATAACTAATTTATCATATTATATTTTCGGCCTATAATTTTAATAGTGCATCATATACAATATATAAATCATAGTTCATTTTCTCTATTTTATAACATTTAATATAAATCATATTTATATTAAATTTAATAACTATGAATCTTATTCATAGAAAATATATTTGAATCATATTCAAAGATTTATTCTTCCAATTAAACAATAACATATCAAATACATTATGTCAATTATATTGTATATAATTGAATTAATTTAATTATATCATATATAATTAAATTCTCTCTTCTTAATTTGAATATTTCAAATTAACCCAAAACCTAATTCTTAACTTAAATCCAGTGCGCTATCAAGGGGACCCCATAGACCTGTAGCTTGAAGATCCAATAGTATGTGAATAACTGATTAAACTCTTTAATCACATTATCCACCATCATTAATTGTCAGGCACTCCACTAAAGACCGACAACTGCACTCTTCACACTACAGATATATTTTTGTATCCATTGGATATAACCAATCAACAACATGATGACCCTTCACAAATCGCTCGTAAGTACAGTTGAGCCAAATTACCATTTTGCCCCTATAGTTATATCTAACTCCTTAAGTACCACTGATTCCTCTAATGAACAATAGATCATAGTCTCACTATGACTAAACCCATCTTGAGCCAAGAGAAAGTGTAGCGCCATATTGTTTAAGACCCGAAATCAGCCTTCAAGGAAGCAATTTATCTATTTACCCCTGCTTCGGAGAATGAGTGAATTCCATCTTGTGTAGCTGAACTCCTAGCTCCCTAGTGCGTTATTTTATGAAGTGAAATTATGGATGATATGTGATGGTGAAATTGCGTTGAGCACTCAAGTTTCCTCAGCAGAATCCAAGTGTAAATTCCACTGAGTTTCCTGGTAAGTCTAGGGTCGAACTCAGGGACTTGTGAAAATAGGTTGCGGTGGTAATTTTTATGAAAACTTTGTGGTAACCAAATAAATCAATAGTTATTGAGGTTGTTGTTTCCGATGATGAAAAATAAATAAATGCGGCGGACTTGAGAAAAAGTCAGATTGCATGATAGAGGCACTGAATATGCGGATGAACAGGTTGAGAAGGTCTTTAGCTAGCGTTACCTGGGAATGCGTCAAATTATGCGATCATGCTACAATCATGCACAACAAGTCATTTTCCAATGCAAATGCGATGCTTCTAAGTCTAGGACGCATGTGTTGAATGTAAAATTGTCCATAGAGCTTATTCCTAAGTCTCTACTCTTGTCCTATGCGATGATTAAGATGCATAAAGGCAAGGTGGCTGCACACAATCATATCCTATCTCTAGGATGCATGCGATGCGTTAATAGTAAATAGTGCTTATTCCTAAGCTTCTATCTCTTGATTATGCGTTCTAATCTGACTCTTCTGAGCCTAGATTCTAACCTGACTTTCCCAAGCCGATCCTATCCATAGACTACCCTCCCGAGTATCTCTAATGAACGAATGAAGCATACATAATACAAGATAATCGCATAGAATAAAGAGTCCCAGTTGTGCTGGCTAAATGCTTCTCAACCCATTCAACAGATTTAGCTACTCATGCGTAAATAACAGAGAGTGAATAGATATAGAGAAGGAAATTCCATTTTTAATAATGTGTTTTGAGTACAAAATAACAATGGAAGATAAAGGTAAAAAGCCTGGTAGCAATTCCTTGCTAACCGAGGATTTTACACTGTCAATCTCTATTCGGTTCTGGAGATATTCCTGCTTCTACAGGCGTCAGCCCTCTCTCTGTTTTGGTAGCTTCCGGCACTCTCCCAAGCTTATCGGATCGATCTGTCGGCACAAACCTTATTCTCTCACGTCCGCCGTAAAATGAAAGAAAATCTAAGAACAAGGCTAAACTATAAACATAACGTTGAACTCGTAAAAACTGCCGAACCCCTTTTTTGAAAGATGCCTTTGGTATTTATAGAACTTCTAGGATGAAAGGCGGCTTCTCTCTCATGATTGTACAGATGGGACGACTTTAATTCCTGACTGATCCGCTAAATATTTGTGACCGAAAAGCTGAATGTACTTGTTCGTTAGCGGCTGTCAACTTAATTCGGATTCGATTGTCATCAACTTTTTGCCCCATCATGATTAATTATACCTTTCACCCAGATGCGCCCACCAAGTTGCGCTGACCAGGTTGCGGCAATCCTTCTTGAGCAAATATTTACAAGCACAATCACCGCAAAGCCTTGTGGTAATGTTGTGCTTCGACCAATGATTTCCTATGATCGCAATTTTCTCCTTGTGTCAACACATATTCTGCATAAAAACACAAAAATCAACTATTCCTATGCGATGAATGCATGCGGTCGCAATATAATAAACTTAATGCTTTTTGGACGCAATTTAACATATTTTATCAACGCAAGCTAACATTGTTTAAGAACTTAGCACTATGATAACGTGCATTTCTGCTCATTATTACACCCCCAAATTTAAACAATGCTTGTCCTCAAGCATAAGCTAAAGATTTCCTTTAGCAAGTCGACCACAATGTTCTTTTCCTAGATTTCTCATGGATACTTCGTTCAAATCCTATATACCAAAGTTTCCTTAAGCCTTTTTCAAATCTCTTCTTAAAATATTTCTAAGACCTAGGGACTTCAAGCTTAACCTTAAAAAAAAAAACTTTATTAACTTCTGGGACATCGCATGATTTATTTCAATTTTTTTTTCTTTCCCCGAGGTGTCAGATGATTTTATCCTTGCATATTCTTGACGTTGTTATTTTTTTCTAACCTTGCGCTGATCCAAGTGCCTTGCTTTCGTTTTGGCTTGCCTCCACATGTGTCATGTAGACATCCAACTTCGAGCAATACACTCTTTCTCAGACTAAACTCATATTTATTTGGCAGCGGAGTTGCAGTCATTTATTTATGCGTTGATTCTGGTGACTTACTTTTGTTTTGGCTTGCCCCCACGTGTGTCATGCGGACATCCAACTACGAGTAAGTGTCTTTCACAACTCAACTCTTATCAACATGGGTTTCCCATTGCGTTGGCGGTGGAGTTGTTATTCTCAATTTTTTTTAGAAACTAGCAAGGTCGAAAATAAATACCTCACCCCCAAATTTAAAATGCGACAATGTCCTCATTGCCAAAAGATTGAGATAAGTCATGCGATGTTCTTTGAAAGCTTCGTAAAGAGAGATTGAAAGAAAGCTAACAAACCCTTAACTTCTAGAAATATTTTATGAGGTGACTATCTTAAAGTTAAGTTGACTTTAGTATATACGAAAGAAATAGAAGCATGTTGTTCATCATTGACATCATAATTGGCAAAGAGACAATATGCAGTAACTAACTTCATCAATATTAAATGATTGCGGCAGTCAAAGAGGATGCGATGATAAAACTTTTAAGACTAAAATGTGATGTGATAGTGCAAAATTTGAAATAGAGATAAGGAAGAATACACCCCTAAATTTGCGCTGTCGCCCGCATTATGTATTGATGCATCATTCTTTGCAGCGATCTATCTTCTTTGGATTGTGGTGACGGAGTAAGATAAATTGCTGCTTCGTGTAACACCTCCGCAATCCTGTGCCTCAATCGTTGTAAGAAAAAAACAGTGAGAGGGTCAAATGATTTTAAACAAAAAAAACATTTTTTTTTATATATAGAGAATAAGAATAGATAAAGCTGCAAAGATATGGTGCAATGAAAATTCAGGGTAGTAGAGAAAAGTTGAAGATTCCATGATTCCCAAAACTTACGTCTCTGATGAATTTCGATCATTTGATAGTGTAGGGACCACCTACTTCCTTCTTCATCCAAGGTTTCTTAGTTCCATGGACTCGACTTGGCGATGCCAGCCTTCTCCATGATACGCTTTTACTCGTTGTCCATTAACTTTAAACGCATGGCTCCCATCTTTAGTAATCAGCTCCACCGCACCATGTTGGAATATTTTCTTAATGATGAATGGTTCGAACCAGCATGATTTTAACTTGCCAGGAAAGAGCCGTAGCTATGAATTAAAGAGCAAGACCTTTTTCCCGACTTGAAGGTACTTACCGCATATGTGTTTGTTGTGCCAGCACTTGGTGCGTTCCTTGTAAATTTTCGCGTTCTCATATGCGTTAATCCTCCATTCTTCTAGCCCAACCAGTTGCATTTTTTGCGATTCTTTTGATTTCTTCAAATCAAAATTCAGCTTTTTTACCGCCCACAGTGCCTTATGTTTCAGCTCCAAAGGCAAATGACACGCCTTACCAAATACCAACACATATGGGGACGTACCTATGGGTGTTTTAAATGCAGTCCGGTATGCCCACAACGCATCGTCAAGCTTCGTTGACCAATCTTTTCGTAAAGGCCTTACTACCTTCTTGAGTATCAGCTTAATCTCCCGATTGGACACCTCGGCCTGACCATTCGTTTGCAGATGTATGCGGTGGCCACTTTGTGGAGAATGTTATATTTGTGCAGCAGCTTCTTGATATTATGATCGACAAAGTGGGACCCTTCATCACATATGATGGCACGTGTAGTGCCAAAACGAGTGAAAATATTTTTCTTCAGGAATTGAGAGACTACTGTCGGATCACTTGCAGCGCATGCCATTGCCTCTACCCACTTGGAGACATAATCGACGGCTAATAAAATATAATGTTTACCATTCGAGGGAGGGAATGGTCCCATGAAATAAATACCCCACACGTCGAACAATTCAAGCTCCAAAATGGTGTTCATCAGCATTGCATGTTTCCATGAAATGTTACCTGTGCGTTGGCACCGATCACACTTCATTACGTAGTCAGCTGCATTCTTAAACAATGTAGGCCAAAAGAATCCACTCTATAAAACCTTAGCTACGGTGCGCTGTCAGCCAAAGTGCCCACCATAAGGTGAGTCGTGACATTGCGATAATGTGTGTTGTTGAGCAGCATTTGGTACGCATAATCACAAAATCTGGTCTACCCCTCTTTTGTACAGGTTCGGCTCATCCCAATAATAATGTCTGCATTCATGTTTGAGCTTCCTCTGTTGGTGGTAGGTATAGTCTTCAGGAAATTTCAATGTAAACGAGATAGTTGACTATGTTAGCATACCAAGGAAATTCCTTAATATGGAACAGCTGCTCATCTGGGAACACTGCACTCACCTCTGATTCATTGTGGTCAACTTCAGGGTTCTCCAATCTAGATAAATGATCTGCAACTTGGTTCTCCGTCCCCTTTCGATCAATTATCTTTATGTCAAATTCTTGAAGGAGAAGAACCCATCTGATCAATCTCGGCTTTGCGTCCTTCTTTATCATTAAGTACTTTATTGCCGAGTGATCAGTATGGATGAGTACCTTTGTCCCCAGCAGATATGGTCGAAATTTTTCCAACGCAAAAATTACCGCCAGAAGTTCTTTCTCTGTGGTGGTATAATTTGTCTAAGCAGGATTTAATATTTTACTCGCATATGCGATGGGATGCAAGATTGTTTTTATCTTCTGTGCTAAAGCTGCTCCCATCACATACCTGCTTGCATCACACATTAAAGGAAGTGTCCAATCAGGTGTGATTAGCACGGGTGTGGTAATCATCGCATTCTTCAAAACTCTTAATGCATTGAGGCAATTGTTGTCAAAATTAAATTTTCTATCAGTTTCCAATAACGCACTTAGTGGTCGTGCTATTTTCAAAAAATCTTTGACAAAGCGTCTGTAGAATCCAGCGTGCCCCAAGAAACTTTGTACAGCCTTCACTTATTGGAGGTGGAAGTTTTTCAATTGCTTCGATTTTTGCTTTATCCACCTCCAACCATTCCTAGGAAACCTTTATGCCCAACACTTCTTCTTTACCATGAAATGGCATTTTTCCCAGTTAAGCATCAGATTCGTCTATTCGCATCTCTTCAGTATCTTGTCCAAGTTGGCTAGACAGACTTCATAAGTGTTCCCATAAACAGAGAAGTCGTCCATAAAGATTTCGACAGAGTTCTCAAGATAGTCTGAAAAGATGGCCATTTTGCACCTTTGGAACGTGCTTGACGTATTGCAGAGGCCGAACGACATGTGGCGAAAAGCAAAGGTACCATATGGGCAGGTGAATGTGGTCTTGTCTTGGTCTTCTTGAGCTATCATAATCTGGTTGTACCCGACATATCCATCTAGAAAGCAGTAAAAGTCATTTCCAGCTAGACGGTCTAGCATTTGATCAATGAACGGTAGGGGAAATGATCTTTCTTTGTGGCCGCATTCAGCTTGCGATAGTCCATGAAAATGTGCCACCCAATGACGGTTCTTTGCGCTATTAGTTCATTGTTTTCATTCGAGACTACTGTCATGCCACCCTTTTTTGGCACACATTGCACAGGGCTGACCCACGTGCTATCTGTTATAGGTTTAATAATGCCCGCATCTAACCATTTAATGATCTTCTTTTTAATGACCTCTTTCATCGCAGGGTTGAGTCTGTGTTGATGTTCGATCATTGCCTTGTGGTCCTCTTCAAGACGAATGCGGTGCATATAGTACGTTGGGCTAATTTCTCGAATGTCGATGAGCGTCCAGCCAATAGCTTGTACATGTTTCTTTAGAATGCTCATCAACGCATTCTCCTGGTCTTCGTTAAGTGCAGAAGAAATAATAACTGGCAGCTTCTCATTCGGTCCCAAAAATGCGTACTTTAAATGATTCGGTAAGGTCTTTAATTTCAGTGTTGGTGGTTCTACTAGGGATGGTTGCGTTATTTTTCTATCTTCTTTTTTCTGTTGGCTCTTCTTCTTTGTTTGCGATCATCTTTTCTTCCTTGCTTGTTTTTATTATGATCGCGTTATAGGCAGCAACAGATGCATTGACATCATCTTCTTCATTTTCTTCATCAAACTTTTCTTCTTCAATCAAATTCTGGTCGTCATCTGAGTCATAAAGGTCTTCTTCGTCAGGAAACTTTATGGCACGAATTATGTTGAACTTGAGCTTCTGTCCGTTGATGCTCAAAGTGATCTCCCCTTTATGCACATCAATCTGGGCACGACATGTTGATAAAAATGGTCGCCCCAAGTTGATGGATACATCTTTGTCGGTCTCATAATCTAAGATGATGAAGTCGGCTGGTAGGATAAATTTATCAATGGTGATTAGCACATCCTTCACCTTTCCCTCTAGATGCACCAAAGATCGATCGGCCAGTTAGAGAGTCACGGTCGTGGGTACGAATGGCCCCATATTCAACTGCTTAAAGATCGACAGAGGGATCAAATTGATACTGGCTCCAAGGTCACACAAGGCTTGCCCAATGTACAGTCCTCCTATGGAGCAAGGTATAGTAAAGCTCCCAGGATCGCTCATCTTCGGTGGAATGATTGATTTCAAACTTTTCATTAAAGTCACTGTGGAAAACTTACCAGCTCCCTTCTTCTTGGTTATCATATCCTTCAGAAACTTTGCATAGGCAGACATTTCCTCAATCACTTCACTGAATGGAATATTAATATGTAATTATTTTAACATAGACAGAAAGCGTTGGTACTGTACCTCTTCATTCTTTTTCTTTTTTAGTCTCTACGGGAAAGGTGGTAACTACACTCTCACGGTTCCTGTCTCAGTTGGCTTTGAGGTCGATGCAACCTCTGGCTCTATTGCTTCTTTTTCTTCTTCTTCTTCTTGCGTCACCACAACTTCAGGTTTTACCGTAATAGGAGCTGTCTGACTAAGCTCATTCTTTTCTCCCTCCACAGTTTTCCCACTTCGCAATGTCATAACCTGACATTGCACTTTACTTGATCCCCCCGGGTTGCATGGGAGTTCTGTTGAACTCGACAAAGCTCCTTGCGGTTTGTTCTTTTGCTCACTTGCAATCTGCCCATCTGTAATTCTAGATTACGGATGGACGTAGCCTGACTTTGAAGCACCGTTTCATTTTTCTCTATATATTGCTTCAATAGGATTTCTAGGGAGGAAGATTACGGTGGTTGTGAGTTACTTGCTTGATTGCTTGTCTGACCGTTGTTACGTGGGAAGAATCTTGGTGGCTCTTCTTTTTGCACCACAGGTTGGAAATTCTACTGTTGATTCTTCCATGTAAAATTGGGGTGGTTTTTCCACCCGGGATTGTAGGTATTCGAAAAGGGATTATTTTTCACAAAGTAAATAGACTGTGGATTCTGTGGGCATTCTTCCATTACGTGCCCATCACCGCAAGTCGCACACCTTGCGGTGTTTTGACTAATTGTGTTGATTTGCCCATTTTGCGGTGTTGGGCTTCTGATCGCAATTCCCTTAATTAAGTTCATCATTGTGGTCATCTGATTCTGTAGTGAAGTAATAACACCATTACTTGCGTCGTTATCCTTGATTCTCAGTCTCTAATCGCTCTCCCTCCAATCTTCGTGGTTCTTAGAGATGCGATCCAAGATATTCTTAGCCTTGTCATACATTTTGTCAAGAAGACCACCAGCAGCTGCCGCATTGGTAGCGGTCTACGAAGTAGGATTTAAACCACGATAAAAGATTTCCATTTGAAGGCAGTCTGACAAACCATTGTGTGGACAGTCCCAGACCAACCTTTTAAACCTCACCCAGGCATCATTGAGTGATTCGTCCATGTCTTGTTCAAAATTTGTTATGAGTTTCCTTTGTCTAGCGTTCTCAGTAGGCGGAAAATTTTCTTCATAAATTTCTCTACGACCTGTTCCTATGAAGTCTCCCGGCTTGAGAGAATATGCCCATTTTCTTGCCTGATCACAAAGATAAAATGGGAACAAAGTTAGTTGAACTTTTTCGGCAGAGACATTTGAGAACACAAAAGTAATGCAAATTTCAATAAAGCTTCAGAGGTGGCCTTATAGGTCCTCGCCACGCCGTCCTCCGAATTGTCCTGCAGTCTAGATCATCTGCAGCATCATTGGTCTCATTTCGAATCTTCTTTCACCAAGGGAAGGCCTTATGATTCCTAGAGAGAAATCATAGAGGTTTGGTGATGCATAGTCCCTAATGGGTCTATTGCAATCGTTAGCCAGAAGGATTGGATTCGCCATGACGTTCTTTTCATTTGGTGCTCCGTTTCCAGGCTGCTCTGCCATCTCTTCTTTATCTGACTGTTGTTGTTGGCGGTCTCTTAATCTTCATCTAAATGTCCTCTCAATCTCCGGGTCGTAATTCGTCAGAGATCGAGAGTCTGCAAAGAATTAAGAAAAATTATCATTAGCACACTATTTTGCTGAAGTCCCCGGCAACGGTACCAAAAACTTGGTGCGTTATTTTATGAAGTGAAACTATAGATGATATGCAATGGTGAAATTGCATTGAGCACTCAAGTTTCCTCAGCAGAATCGAAGTGTAAATTCCACTAAGTTTCCTGGTAAGTCTAGGGTCGAACTCAGGGACTTATGAAAACAGGTTGCGGTAGTAATTTTTATGAAAACTTTGCAGTAACCAAATAAATCAATAGTTGTTGAGGTTGTTGTTTCCGGTGATTAAAAATAAATAAATGCGACGGACTTGAGATAAAGTCGGATTGCGTGATAGATGCACTGATTATGCGGATGAACGGGTTGAGAAGGTCTTTAACTAGTGTTACATGGGAATGTGTCAAATTATGCGATCATACTACAACCATGCACAGCAAGTCATTTCCCAATGCAAATGCGATGCTCCTAAGTCTAGGACGCATGTGTTGAATGCAAAAGTGTCCATAGAGCTTATTTCTAAGTCTCTACTCTTGTCCTATACGATGATGCAAGATGCATAAAGGCAAGGTGACCGCACACAATCATATCATATCTCTAGGATGCATGCGATGCGTTAATAGCAAATAGTGCTTATTCCTAAACTCCTATCTCTTGATTATGCATTCTAATTTGACTCTCTCGAGCCTAGATTCTAACCTGACTTTCCCAAGCCTAGATACTGTCCATAGACTACCCTTCTAAGTATCTCTAATGGATGAATGAAGCATACATAATACAAGATAATCGCATGGAATGAAGATTCCTAGTTGTGCTAGCTAAATGCTTCTCAATCCATTCAACAGATTTAGCTACTCATGTGTAAATAACAGAGAGTGAACAAATATAGAGAAGGAAATTCCATTTTTAATAATGAGTTTGAGTACAAAATAACAATGAAAGATAAAGTTAGAGAGCCTGGTAGCAATTTCTTGCTGACCGAGGCTTTTACACTGTCAATCTCTATTCAGTTCCAGAGATATTCCTGCTTCCGTAGGTGTCGGCCCTCTCTTTATTTTGGCAGCTCCGACACTCTCCCAAGCTTACCGGATTGATCTGTCGGCACAACCTTCTTCTCTTGCGTCCGCCGTAAAATGAAAGAAAGTCTAAGAATAAGGCTAAACTATGAACATAACGATGAACTCGTAAAAACTTCTCCTTTTTTGAAGGTTGGTATTTATAGAACTTCCAGGGTGAAAGGCAGCTTCTCTCTCATGATTGTACAGATGGACGACTTTAATTCCTGACTGATGCACCGAATATTTGTTACCGAAAAGCTGAATGTACTTGTTCGCTAGCGGCTGTCAACTTAATTCGAATTCGACTGTCATAAGCTTTCTATCCCATCGTGATTAATTATACCTTTCACCCAGATGCGCCCACCAAGTTGCGTTAACCAGGTTGCGGCAATCCTTCTTGAGCAAATGTTTGCGAGCACAATCACCGCAAAGCCTTACGGTAATGCTGCGCTTTGACCAATGATTTCCTATGATCGTAATTTCTGCCTTGTGTCAACGTATATTCTGCATAAAAACACAAAAATCAACTATTCTTATGTGATGAACGCATGCTGCCGCAATATAATAAACTTAATGCTTTTTGGACATAATTTAACATATTTTATCAATGCAAGCCAACATAGTTTAAGAACTTAGTACTATGATAACGTGCATTTTTTCCCGTTATCACTCCCCAATCAGATGAATCCCCAAAATGGTAGGCTTGTTGAGTCGGCGATCTGGCCACTCTCACCCATGCAAACTAAAGGACC
>NW_028325372.1:0-17955 GCF_027475165.1 Benincasa hispida
CATCCGGTTTCACTTTTTCCCACCGATATTAAAGCCCAAAATTCTTGTAGTGATAATTATTATTATAAATTATAATAGTTATAATTATAATTATAATTATTATTTTTATCTATATAGTTTTTACCAAAATTATGGTATAAAAAGTTAGTTATTTTCTAATTTTCATTTTAACCTTTTCGTACTTTAATACATTTCTAAATTGTTTTAACATTTAAGACTTTCTACCTTAAGCCATAAATGTTGTAGTGTTTAAATGAAAAGTTTGACTATGATATTATAATATTTAAATTTTAACTTTTAGAAATTATAGGATTAAATTATATTTTTACACATATAATAGTATTATTTTTATAATGAATTTTTATATTATTTTCTTTAGATGAAAAATGTATTGGAAATAACTCATTTAATATATATATATATATATTTTTTATTTGGTGGAGAATAAACAAAATTGCTAAAAATGAATATATTAAAAAAACAAAAGGAGAATTTTCCTCATGGGGAATCCCCGCACGGGGAATGAAATAGGGGGTAGGGACGGGGATGGGGAAGTGATAAAGGGAACTACCTCAATCACGTATGAGAACTTCTTCCATTTATTCTAGATGAACGCCACAACAATAATAAGAATAACCCCCGATAAACAAAATGATAACAACCCCAAGAAAGCTAAACATATTTGGCTTAGAAGATTGATCGATGATCAAGAAGAAAGGATAACTTGTTCCTAGCTTAAAGATTTCGAACTCTCCACAATCTAATTGATCAAACTAGATTGAAAGTTCTAGTACATGCATTCTAAACACAAAAATACAAGGAAAAAGTATAAAGCTTGAGAGAATAAACTCTCATGAAATTTCATTTCAAAGTCTTGTCCTAAATGACAAAAATACATAGGTATTTATTCTAATTGAAAAGACAACTTGAAAGGACACAACCTTTCACCTAATTGACTGGGTTCAACTAAAACTCTTCAACTACATACATGAACCTCCCTAAGTATAAATATATTGTTATAAATTGATACATCTAATATTAAATATGTGAATGAATATGAATTTCCAGATTCATTATGACTATTGGTGGCTTTGATTCTTGAAGGGTTGCAACTCTTCATACTTGGAGGCTTAATTTGGAAGTAACCCTTTTAATGCTCCAACTCCTAATAATTGTCAATTATTTGCTTCCAATAGTGAAAAGTTGTAATTCTTCACCGTGGGTAAGAACCTTCGTTTGGAAGTAAACATTAAACGCTTCAGCTTCTATCCTTGTCAATTATCTGCTTATAATTCCCCCCTTCTTCGAGAAGATTCGTCCTCAAATCTTATGAATGTCTTTGTGATGCAGCTTTGCAGTCATCTTTTTGAGCCTTCGGATTACACAACTTTTCTCAAAGCTTAAATATCAAGACATTTGAAAACATCAAATAACAAAATTTTGGAGATGAAGACACGATCTATGAACCAACAAAAGATAACAACACCAAACAAACAATAAAATTTACGCTATTTTTTTTTTTTTTTTTACAGAAGCTGACCAAATGAATAAGAAGAAAAAAACAAATTTGGCATTGTAACAACGGAAACATATATCTGATCTAGAGCCCAAGCTCTGATACCAAAATGTTAAGAAACCTCCGAGAATCGGATCTAAGAACCATGTTGAAAAACAAGACCCAAAGAACTCAATCCTAACAAACCCCATAACCAATTTGATCTCAACCCCTAAGATAGGCTAAATGACAGATTACTTAGATGATCTAAGGAACCAAAGATCGGACAAAATTAGAAACTCCCATCAATCCTTGATCTTCAAAGCAGTCCATAAGCAAGACAGATCAACTCTCACTTGAATGCTCCAAATATTCATGCATTCTATCACAAGAACACACAAGAAACAAAGCATAAAAGCTTTCAAGGTTTTAAAACCTAAGATTCTACATTTCGAAATCTTCTTTTATATTCCAAATGTAAAAAATATAACACTATATATATTAAATGAAAAGACACTATGAAAGGATGCAACATTTCATCTATCAACTAAATACATGAACATTTAATAAATGCAAATACATTAATTAAGTAGATACATAGGACATTAAAATGAATCTGAATTTTCAGATTCATTATGACTTTTCAAATGACTCTGGGAGCTTCAAGGGTTGCAACTCTTCATGATAGGATAGAAATTTAGCTTGGAAGCAAGCATTTAATCTCTCTTGAAGTCATTCAGCATTAGCTCCATTAGTCCTTGTGGCATAATGATTACCTCATGATTAGGTTGACTTGGAAAGTTCTTACAATAATTTTCACAACGACCTTCAATTGAGCTGGTTTGAGATTGTTGAGCTTCACCTTTCATCTTATAGAACTTCAATATTTCCTATGTTGGCCAACTCCTTATGATTTCCACTTATTTGCTTCCAATGGTAAAATTTGTAATTCTTCACCATGGGTAGGAACCTTCGTTTGGAAGTAAAAATTAAATGCTTCAGCTCTTATCATTGTCAATTATTTGCTTATCATGAAGTCTTCCCCATCCTCACCCCGCCCCATGGACATCTCTACAGGGAAGGGATCTCTAAGTTTAATTAAAATTTAATAAATTTAATTTTTAATTTTTATTAAATTTATAATAAAAAGTATTTAATATTTTTATTTATTAATTTAAATAAATATACGTAACAATAATACTAATTCCTTACATAAAATGTACAATTTCAATGTAAATATTGAATTTAATTAATTTTACATAATAAAATAAAAGGTGGAGATTTTTTCCCGCGAGGATCCGAATCTCCAGGGATTTCTCGACCCTAACCTTAACCCATCAAAATGAGGAATGGAGTGGAGATGGGGATTAAAAATCCTTACAGAAATAGAGATGAGGAGTTCATCCCTATCCCGACTCAGCCCTGTTGTCATCCCTACTTTAGATGGATGAACTTTACATGCTTAAACTCCTCCAATCAACTAGCCAAGCTTCTCATAAAACCACTAGATGCCAACACGTTTCTCCAAATACTTAACAAATTGGACATGCTCGACATCCTCACTTCAGTCCAATTTGATTAGAGGTATAGTAACAAATTTCTATCGACATAGTAATTTTGATCAAAATTTCGAGATTCCGATGGCCTAAGAACTCCGGTAGGAAAAATTTCGTTGTCCTCCATTTTAACAAAATTTCAAGAAAATTTCTAGATCGATATTTTCATTGCTATTTTCGTAAAATCGGAACTTTGATATTTCAAAAATTGAGGGTTGATAAATGATTCTAGAGGAATAGGAGAAGCTTCAGTTTAATACGTAAGTTTTTAAAATTATTAAGATTCTACACCATCCTTTCATGATCTCCATTTTTTTTGTTATGTTGTCCACTTTCTTCCAATATTTTTAAAAATTAAGCCAAGTTTTGAAAATTAAACTAGTTTTTAAAATTTTTTGATTGTTTTTAGATTTTGGTTAAGAATTAAAAATTACTTTAAGAAAAATGAAAATCATTTTATGAATATAGGAAGAAACAAGCACAATTTTTTTTGTTAAAAAAAAAAAACTAAAAATGAAATGATTAGGCTCGGTTTGATAACATTTAAGTCTTGTTTGATGATGACAAGATATTGTTTTTTCATTTTATGTTCTTAAAAATTATCTCTATTTCTTCACCATTTTATACTTTTCTTGAAACAATACAAACTCTTGGCCTTTAAAAAACATTACAAAATTTTTTTAACTTTTTATTTTTAGTTTCGAGTTTTAGCTTAAATTTGGGAAACATAAAAAAAAAGTAGATATCAATGCAAAAATCATATGAGTAGTTATAGTGTTTATAACCTTAGTTTTTAAGAACAAAAACTAGTTCAAATGATTAAGGAATGAAATTTTAAAATATGAAAAACTAGAAAGTGTTGTGAAATTGAGGAGCACAATGGGAACACGGATATGGAGAAAATATAATATAATATAATAATATATTATATAATAATAAATAAATAAAATCAAACAATTAAAAGCATAAAATAACTAAAATTATAAAATTGGATAATATGTAAATTGAAGTGGAATTCTCACCAATGTATATATCTCTACAAAATCCACAATTGACCTTATTTATAGGGAATTTTGGCAAGTAGGAAGTAACACACTTGGACATTATGCATAGGTGGTTGAACGACACATAGCCAATACATGTGATAATGAGAAAATGGCACGTGGCAATTGGACACTAAGTATGGTACTAATGGGCATCTATTATTTTTATATAATAATTATAATATTCCCCCTTACATGCCTATATATGAAATATGCCTCATTAAAACCTTACTAGGAAAAAACCCCAAGGAAAAAAATCCTAGTGATAGAAAAAGAATACATATTTCATATAATTTATACTTTCAAAAGAATATATTTGTTCCCCCTCATGAAAACACCACTTAAGATCTTTGAGTCGCCACATTCCAATGTTGTGCACCAATTTTTCAAAAGTTGCGATTAGTAATGTCTTTGTAAATAAGTCTGCCAAGTTATCCTTCGAACAAATTTGTTGTACACTGATGTTGTCATTTTCTTCAAGATCACGAGTGTAGAAAAGCTTCGGTGAAATATGTTTTGTTGAAAAGCTTTGGTGAAATACGTTTTATTCTATCTCCTTTAATATATCCTCCTTTGATTTGGGTTATGCAAGTTGTGTTGTCTTCGTATAATATTATTGGAAGGTTTTTATTAGAAGACAAGCCACACATTTCATGAATGTGTTGAGCCATTGACCTTAATCATACACATTCTCGACTAGCCTCATGAATTACAAGAATTTCAGCATGATTTGAAGAAATGGCAGTTATAGTCTGTTTCATCGATCGCCATAATGTAGAAGCTCATCCACATGTGAACAAATAATCTGTATGAGATCTAGCTTTGTGTGGATCAGATAAATATTCAGAATCTGTATAACCAACTAGATCAAAATTTGATTTATTTAAATAAAATAAACCCATATCAATTGTTCCTCAGAGATAATGGAGTATATGCTTAATTTTGTTCCAATGTCTTTTTGTAGGAGAAGAACTATATCTAGCTAATAAATTTACTGAAAATGCAATATCTGGTCTTGTATTATTAGCAAGATACATAAGTGCACCAATTACATTAAGATATGGTACTTCATGACCAAGAAGTTCTTCATTATCTTCTCAATGTCGAAATATATCTTTCTTTATATTCAATAAACGGACTTCCATTGGAATATTTAATGGATGTGCTTTGTCCATATAATCTTTTAAAAAAATTTCCTGTATAAGTTGACTGATGAATAAATATTCCATCTGCTAAATGCTCAATTTGCAAACTAAGGCAAAATTTTGTTTTTCCAAGATCTTTCATCTCAACTTCTTTCTTAAGATATTCTATTGCCTTTGAAAACTCTTCAGGAGTTCCAATGATATTTAAGTCATCAACATATACCGTTATAATAGCAAATCTTGATTATGATTTCTTTATAAAAATACATGGACGTATTGAATTATTTTTATATCATTCTTTTAATAAATATCCACTCGGGCGATTGTACAACATCCATCCTGATTGTTTCAATCCATATAGTGATCTTTGTAACTTTATTGAATACCATTCCCGGGAATTTAATGTATATGTTTCAGATATCTTAAATCTTACTGGGATTCTTATATAAATATCATTATTAAGAGATCCATATAAATATGTTGTGACTACATCCATAAGATACATATCCAGACTTTTATACACAGTCAAGCCAATTAAATATCTTAATGTAATTGCATCCACAACCGGAGAATATGTCTCCTCAAAATCAATACCAAGACTTTGTGAAATATTGTGCAATTAGTCTTGCTTTATATCTTGTAACCTCATTATTTTCATTTCTTTTCCTCACAAATACCCATTTGTATCCCACAGGTTTAACACCTTTTGGTATTCGGACTACTAGTAAAAAAACCTGATGTTTTGCAAGTGAGTTTAATTCTGCCTCGATTGCTTCTTTCCACCAAAGCCAATCTTTTCTATGTCGACATTCTTCAACAGATTTTGGTTCAGGGTCCTCATTTTGAGATATAATATCAAGAGCAACATTATACGCAAAAATGTTGTAAACAATTACATTAGTTTGACATCTTTTTTCTGACATGACATACTTTATTGAAATCTGATTATTATCTTTAGGTATCTCACCTTCCTCACTAGTCATGTCGAAGATTTCTTTATGGGTATTTACATCCTCAACCAAGTCTTCTTGACAATTAATTATTTTTCTTTTCTGAGGATTTCTATCTTTGGAACCCACTGGTCTACCACAATTCTGGCATGTTCCAGACTCATTAGTGGCAACTTGTTGCATTGGGATATTAATTTTTTATGGAACATTTGCAGCTGGTGTAAAACTCAAACCCTAATTACTTCAAGTAAGAGTAAGTAATGTGATGTCTTCTAATGAGCTAAATGAAACCATGTCTTAGGAAGGGTAGAGGATGGAAGCAAGAAGAAATAGGCTCTTGGGTAGCTAAGTGTAAAAGTAGGACAAAACTCGACTAGGCTAATGAAGGTCATGCTTGATGATGGAATGCTTAATAAGCATATGAATGAGACCATGCCATCTAATGAGGTGTAGTGCTAAAGTAATATTATGAATGAAGTTAGCAAAAGGAAATTTGCTAAATCCTAGCCCTTCATCACCAATAGTGGGCCAGGTGGCACAAGGAGGGTTCATGGTAGATTTTGGGCGGTAATATAAGCAAAAAGGTCGAATTCATTGGGTCAGTTTGGACAACTACTTAGGCTATTTGTGTAATTTCAGTGGCATTTAAAAGCTCTATGTGTTTAATTTCTGTGGCTGGGCTACTGGAAGGAAAAATCGCCGGAATAAGGCAGGAGGGGCAAAATAAAGACGGAGGGTTAATTTCTCGGGTGAATCTAGGCCATCAGTGAAGAATTGAAGCTCCAGGACAAATTACAAAGCATTTTGAGCTAAAAATCTGAGGTAATATTGTTAACTCAGTTATAAAAAACTTTGTAGAATGAAACTTTTTAAGATGAGGCCTAGAAATTGAGTTATATAATTTTGAAATTTGAACTAGAAAATTGTTGAACAAGCAGGCAGCTGCTTGAATTGGGGCCAATGATGAAGTTTTGAATCTCTAGATTAACGCCAAGGAATTTGGAGCTCAAATTTTAAGGTAATGTTGCTAACTCAATTCTAAACATGTTTGTAGGCGGAAGTTTCTTCAAAAGAGGGTTGGATTTTGAGTAATGAATTATTGAAATTGTGACAGAGAATCTGTGCATAAGCAGACAACTGCTTGGGAAGAACGAGCAAACAGCTCATATGGAGAAGGAGGATCTCGCTTATGAAGGGAATCTCGCTAATTTTGTGTTGAAGATCTCGCTCTAGAAGGAAATCTCGCTAAAAATTGGGCTGAGTATCGCTGGTAAGGTGAGTATCGCTAGTAAGATAAGCATCACTAGGAAAAGCGTGATCTCGCTCATGAGGAGAATCTTGCTAGTAAAGCTGTCTTTGTTGATGAAAGTTCCAGCTGTAAATGAACTATTTGAGGTATTTTGCTAAGAATTCTAAGTAGTTTAACCAGGAATTATGTCTTTTCAGGCCAAAAAGAGCTAGAAGAGGCGTATAACCCAATAAGAGGCCAACGAGCTGTGAGTGACTATATGATGACTTACTGTTTTAAAGATTTAGAAACTGTGATTTCTTTGAAGATATTTCTCATGCTAAGTGTTTAAATGAAATGCCAAGCAACATATTTGTGAAACTGTTTTGTATGCTAAGTAAAACATGTTTTCCATGGAATTGACATGATTTAAGAATTTTCTTTCAAGTTGCTCCTAGCTGTCAATCATGCTCCATCATGCTACGGTGCGTCTAGTGTTGTAGAAGCGATTCAAGAATTTTCTTTCAAGTTGCTCCTAACTATCAATCACCTCAGGCTCTAAGTTCGTGTACCAGTCAAAAGCGTTTCCTTTTAGGGTTCTGACGAACTGCTTGCTAGTAGATCTCCCCTTATTCCTGCATTCTCGCATGTTTCTACGAAATGGGTGATATGTTGCTTTGGGTTGCCCTTTCAACTGAGCCCAATATAACTGAAACGATGAAAACATAAAAAGGTTCATTAAAGCTCTGGAAGCTTACATAGACGTTTAGATATGGTTGAAAATGGGATGTGGAACATAAAATATTATTATCATTATTTAATTAATTTCAGTCAAAGACTCGATTTATATTTTATTGAAAAAAAAAAAGATTAAAATCGAACAATTATGTTAAGTATAACGGTTTAATTATTAGCAAAGTTCCAAATACATATAACTTTTTGAACCCCAAATGATAAAGAAATTCCACATTTGATTTAAAAAATAAATAAAATAAAGGTTTATTTTCAAATATAGGAAAATGAACAAAAAAATTACAAATATAACAAATATCACTGTCTATCTGCGATAGATCACGATAAACTACTACTATCACAGATAGACTGTTATATTTTGCTATTATTTATAAATATTTTCAGCAAGTTTGTCATTTAACCCTAAAATAAAAGACACACGAAATACAATCTATAATAGAATTCAGTTCTAATAATAGAAAATAAATTAACCCTTCTCTTACCATACAAAGAGTGTTATCCAAAGTAGTCGACCAAGAAATGCATTAAATATTCCCTACAAAACTAACAAATTAATATTATTTATAAAAATAATATACAAAAGGTAAAACTAAAGAGTAATAAATTAAAAGAGACATAAAGTTGATGAAATAGAAAAGAGAAAAAATACATAAAATTTGAACAAACAACACAATATTAGAAAAGTAATGTACCTACAACGAACAAAATAAACTAAAACAACATCACATAAATGTCGATAAAAGAGGGACAATAAAGAGAGAGAGTGGAATAAAATTAACAATGGGTACAAAATAAAATAAAACTAAAATAATGTCTCACAGAGAACAAACTAAACCAACCACCGTTAAAATAATTCAACATTTGGTGCAAAAATAAATAAAATAGGACCAAATAAGTATAATCATTTTTTACACTTTTATGGTATTTAATAGAGAAAGGGTCACAAAATTAGAACCCATAGTGCAAATAGAAGAACAATGTATCAAAATAAATTCTAGAAGAAAAAATTGAACATTTAATTGAAAAGAAAAAAAAAATCTAAAAAAACAAAAACCCATGATGCAAAAGTAGAAAAACAATTTATCAAAATAAATCCTATAAAATAAAAAATAAGTAAAAATTAAATTAAATTAGACAACAGAGGGTGAAGAAATAATTGAACCATTCATTAAAAAGAAAAATTAATTCTAAAATGTAACCAAATAAAAAAAAGGAAAATAAAAACCACAAAAAAACAAAACTATAACTGAATACAAAAAAACAATCTACAATCTGTCAAATAAAATCAAAACACCGAAGAAAAAGAAAACATATAAGACAAGCAGTCGTCAAAATCTAATGTACCAAATACGATGGAACTAAAACCGTCACAAAATAGACAGAGAAAAAGAAGGTATAACTTTTTCACCCCAAATTACAAAGAAAATCTACATTTGATTTAAAACATAAATAAAATAAATGGTGTTTTCAAATATAGAAAAATGAAACAAAATATTTACAAATATAACAAAATTTCACTGTCTATCTGCGATAGACCGCAATAGATCGCGATAAACTACTATCTGTCAGATAATAGTCTATCGCGATGAATCACAGATAGACGGTGATATTTTACTATTATTTGTAAATATTTTCAACATAATTCTACATTTGATTTTAAAAAATAAATAAAATAAATTTTGTTTTCAAATATACAAAAATGAACCGAAGTATTTACGAATATAGCAAAATTTCACTGCCTATCTACAGTAGATCGTGATAGACCAATATTTTTCAGATAGTGGTCTATCGTGATCTAGCGCAGATAGACTGTGATATTTTGTTATTACTTATAAATATTATCAAGAGATTTGTCATTTAATCCTAAAATAAATGACACACAAAATACAATCTATAATAGAATTCAACTCTGATAATAGAAAAATAAATCAACCATTCTCTTACCATCCAAGAAGTGTTATCCAAAGTAGTCAACAAGAAATGCATTAAATATTTTGTACAAAACTAACATACAACGAACAAAATAAACTAAAACATCACATAAATGTCGATAAAAGAGAGACAACAAAGAGAGAAGTTAATAATCAAATCAAACATACAAAAGAAAAAATAAAACATATAAGATAATATATAAAAGCATTCACCTAAAAATGACATTAGTGTATCAAAAAAAGTAATCAATTAATATATCATATAAAGTAAAATTAAAGAATGTCACACAATAGAAGAAAAAGAGTGAAGAAAAAAATTGAACAATCTATAGCCCAATAGAAAATAATATACTAAATAATAATAGGATCAAATAAGATAACATACGTTGACGAAGTTATCTACAATTTTTTTTTTAAAAAAAGTAGTGATCAAGAAATGTGTCAAATATATTGCAAAACTAGCAAATTGATCCATACTCTGAGATGAAACCAAGAAAGAGAAGGGAGTGATTAAAATTATCAAAATCACTCTCATCATTTTCAAAATCACTCGAAACAAAAACATTGAAAGTGATCTTGTAACAACCCAAATTTGTACGCATACAGGAAATTAAATGTCAAATATTAAGCAGGACGAAGTTTTATTTAAAGGGGTGGAAATTTAGAAGCGGAAAAATAGGAAATTTATTCATTATCCAAAAATAATGAATAAGGAGCAGAATCAGGGAGGATTAATTGGAAGTTGGATGCTAACTAATTCAGGAGACAATGGGCAGTAGATAACTTTTGTTTGGATACTACTCATTGGAAGAAATGGAGGTGAATTAATTGCTGATATACTCTTAAAATTTGAAGAGTTAAAAAGAGGAAGTGGAGTCCACAAGCAGTGAAGGCAACCACGCGTGAAAACTAGTGATTTTGGAGAGAACATTGGAGGGAGTGAGAGTAAAGAAAGCGAGAGCGAGAGCGGGAGCAGGAGCGGGAACGAGAGCGAGAGCGCGAGAGCGAGAGTTGCGAGAGCCAAACCAGCGAGAAAGCTGGAGAGAGCGGGATTCTGAGAACAAAGAGAGCGAGATTGGACAGAAGCGTAGATTATGCGTTCAATTTGGCCACGATCTTATAGATTATACATGAAAAAACCCTAAAATTGAATACAAACAAAGAATGATGACGTAAGGGCAAACGTTAGCCAAGATTAGGTGTCTTAGTGAGAGGAATCCTTAAACCCTAAGTAATTTTAAAGAAACCACCTGTAGGATGATTTGTCACACTGAGAAGAGCTGAAAACTACTATTAATAGGACCCTTTGCCGAAGATTTAACCCATTCTCAAAAAAATCACAGTAACAAAGAATCATATGAAAAAGTAAGTGTGAGTGAGGAAGTTCTGTGAGGTTAAAAGAGAAAAACTCGGGTAAGGTGCTGCATAAATTTCTGCCCAAATTTCCTCTTTTGATTTAAAAAGGGAAAGCTCTACTGATCAAATCATAAAGAATAATAAGGAATAATTAGATCACAGTCAATGTAAGTAGTTTATCTCACACTCCCTTTAAATGTTCTATGGTAGTGTACCTTTATTATGTTGCATGATTATGTTAATTGTTATATTGCATTACATGTTTAGAACACGTTTCTCTATAAGGGACCCCATGCATTATGTTTGCTCACGATTATGTTAAAATCAAGTTTTAATTAGGTGTAAGTTATGCTTCCAATCTAATCTTACGTTTATGTTAATGGTTGATGTTGGATGCGACTCTGGCCCTACTGACTGCATGACCCGCTAATCATCAGATGGGTTAGTTTCCGCTTAAGTCCTCATCTTCTTATCAGGGCGGAGAAATTTATGCTTCCAGGACTGGCAGGGCATGTATGGTTGCACCCCTCTAGGCCTAATCTTACGTTATGTTCATGCTAGGGACTAGCAGGGTATGTATGGTTGCATCCCTCTAGTTCAATATTACGTTTATGCTAATGGTTGATGTGGGATGCGACTCTGGCCCTACTGACTGCATGAACCACTAATCATCAGATGGGTTAGTTTTCGCTTAGGTCCCCATCTTCCTATCAGAGCAGAGAGATTTACGTTGGAAGCATAACCGACCACCACATATTATTATATGTTTTCTGTCCCAACCATATGTTTTCATGACATGTTGCTTGTTATTGTGCATTTGGTCACTACCTTACGTGAGAACTACTTACTGGGTATATTATATACTCATCCTATATTTTTACAGACTTTGTAGGTAAGGACACAACGTAAACGGCAGAATTGGACGTCGCTCAAATGGCCAACCATCAAACTCACTATTATAGGCATATGGATTTTGTACCACCACGCTAATGTTTTATGGATCCTGGTGTTTTGATAAATAAAATTTTTATATAGTTTTTCTATCTAATTAATAAAATTTAGATATGTTCTTTGAAATTTTCACCAAACTCATCTCATGATAGAAAAGTCTAAGTATGCATGTCGTAGCGGTCGGATCATAACTTGTAAGGATCCAGTCGTTACAGATCTTGAAACAAAATATTTTGAAAAATAAATTGATGAGACAAACGTCGAAAAATATTTTGAAAATAGTTTACGAATGTTTTCTTTAAAAAGAGTAATAAACGAAGAGGAATAATATTTTAAATTTGGCATTTTGAATGAAAAAATTGAAGTGAAAATAACTTTTTAAAAAAATTTGGGAAAAAATATCTTTTTGGTCCCTATGGATCTAATTTCTATTTTATTCTCAAGTTCAAAAAATGTTATACATTTAATTCTTATATTTTGAATTTAGTTTCAATTTAATCCCGTGTCAAAATGTTACAATTTTACACTTAAGATTTGAGTTTTATTTCAATTTGGTCCCTAGCTCTCAAGCTTTTACACGTTTAATTTCAATATTTCATTAAATACGCACTCCCAATCATTGGTCACTATCTCTTAATTAATTTGAAATAACTATAAAGTGAAATTTTAAATCTAATTTTAAATGTGATGAAAAATAGTGAAACTTAATTAATTATACTTATATTAATTATTTTAAATTTATTTTATACATAGACACTATAGACAAAAAAATGAGTATTTAGTAAAAGATCGAGGTTAAAAGTAAAAATCTTGAAATCTAGGAAACCAAATTGAAACAAACTCAAATGTTAAGGGTACAATTGTAATATTTAGAAACCTAGAGACTAAATTGAAACTAAACCCAAAACTTTAGGATTGAAGGTGGAACATTTTGAAACATATGGACCAAATAGAAACTCGACCCAAAACATAGAGAGACCAGAAGGATATTTTTCCCAAAAAATTTAGGAGAATTTTTTAACACGAAAAGTTAAAAAGAAAAAAGATTGAGAAAAAAGTTTGAAAAGATGAGTATCGCTAGTATCACTGGTAAGGCGACTATCGCTAGTAAGATGAGTATCGCTAGGAAAAGCTTGATCTAGCTCATGAGGATCTCGCTCATGAAGATCTAGCTCATGAGGAGAATCTCACTAGTAAAGCTGTCTTTGATGATGAAAGTTCCAGTAGTAAATGAACTATTTGAACTATTTTGCTAAGTAGTTTAACCAGGAATTATGTCATTTCAGGCCAAGGAGAGCTAGGCGAGACGTATAACCCGTTAAGAGGCCAACGAGTTGTGAGTGACTATGTGATGACTTACTGTTTGAAAGATTTAGAAACTGTGATTTCTTTGAAGATATTTCTCATTCTAAATGTTTAAATGAAGTGTCAAGCAACATATTTGTGAAACTATTTCGCATGCTATGTAAAGCATGTTTTCCATGGAATTGACATGATTTAAATATGTTATCTTGTCCAAATACTTTCGGCATGTTTGAGTAACTCCATTTTTATGATGAACTAGTATGATGATTAGAGCACTAAGCCTTAGTGTTCAACTAAATGTTTATGACTAGTTATATGACGGATACTGAAGGACAATGAGAAGGTATCCTAGTAAAGTACCTAAGATATGACGGTACTCAGTTATAACCACGTACACGTAGGTAATACGACGTTGAGGGATTGAGCTAAATGGTTCTCCCCGACCAAGGTTAACATTGAGGGTTAGATCTAATAGTTCACTCTCAACCAAGGATAAGAGTAGTCATATCTTCTTTAGGCTAGAAGGATGAAGCATGTTTTCCATATCTAACGCATGATATTACTAATGTATGAGTTTTCCAAGTATGTTTTCCATATCTAACGTATGCTAATAGTTTTTACAACCTAGTTCAACATGATTTAAGTCAACTTATTTTACGAAGTATGAATTATGCGTTAGGGTTAAAGCTAAGGTTGAATGAAGCTTGATGTACTATGTTTTAAATACCTAAGATTGTCAAAGTACATGCGTTGGTATTCCTAAACATAATGAAAAGGGATACTGAAGGTAGGGAAGGTATCCTAAAGAGTTTTCTATGCTATATTCGAGAACTTGATAGCTTAAGTGAGTCGGATACTGAAGGTAAGGAAGGTATCTGAATAAATGTACCTAAGGTGTTGACGGTACATAGAAAACTCCAAGTATCGTAGATAGTTCCGAATGAGAGGCCGAAGTATGGGTCTTCTAGGCTATATACCAACAAAGGGAGGCCAAAGTATGCGTCTCTTGGCCGGTAACAGACGTTGGGAGCTAGAGCGATGGATGCTCGTTCTCAACTAAGGAATAATGATGTTTAATGGTGGTTTTAAAGGTTTTATGTACATGTTTGCTTGGTATACTTCTAGCTCACGTTTTCAAATGTTTTCTTTCAGGTAGCGGTCAGTTCCCAAAAGACTATTCTGCTGCTACTTTGCCACTCAAAGAAACAGGTTGAAGGAAGCGTAATTGAAGATCTATGTTAGTTAGTACACATGTGTCTGTCTAGTGACTAGTATTCTTGATTGGGCTCACTAGGTTGTAATATCCATGTATGAACAATGTTGTTAAGTTCTGAATTAATTTGTATGTTTTCAGGGTTTGAGCAATATTTAATAGGTAAGATAGGCAGTAAGTGCCAACAAAAGGGTTGGTAACTGCTGCAATCACCATTCCGTCCAGGTTAGGAGGGTAATCTAGTGTGGAGTGTGACAGCTGGTATATGTGATTTAGTTACTTTCTTTACATCTATAAATGCATCTAGTAATTGATTTACTATATTTTGCAAATGAATTATTTTCTGAACTTCAAGTTCACATTGATCTATACCTAGATCTAAATGAGACAATAACGATGTGCTTCATATAATTTCTTTTTCCAACTTCTTAATTTTTCCCTCTAATGTTGGAAAAATTATCTCATTAAAATGACAATCAACAAATCGTGCAGTAAATACATCACCCATCAGGGGCTCAAGATATTTAATAATTTATGGGGAATCATATCCAACATATATTCCTAATCTCCTTTGAGAACCCATCTTAGTGCGTTGTAGTGTAGCAATTGGAACATATATTCTCAGATGGGGAATATTTGGCTCATGACCATAAGCTAATTTTAATGGCGAGTACTTATGATAAGCTACTAGCCTAATGCGTACAAGTGATACTGCATGCAAAATAGCATGTCCTCATACAGATGAAGGAAGCTTAGCTCTTATAAGTAATGATCTTACAATTAATTGCAGACGTTTTATAAATGATTTTACTAAACCATTTTGTGTATGAACATGAGTTAAAGGATGTTCAACACTTATCCTAATTAATATACAATAATTATCAAAAGTTTGGGATGTAAATTCACCAGCATTATCAACATGAATGGTCTTAATTGTATAACCAGGAAATTATGCTCTTAACTTAATTACTTGAGCAAGTAATCTTGCAAATGCAAGAATTCAACTTGATCATAAGCATACGTGTGACCATCTGCTGGATACATCTATTAATACCATAAAATATCTTCGTCTATCAATTTGGATCCTAGTTGCAGATCTTCATCTAAGAAGCCTATGGATGTGCAACACGAGGCATACGCACGTGGTGCAGAGGTCGATGCACTAGTTGCGTTGGATTCTAACAGTGCCTTAATGAGGGTCGTCTTAGCTTCTCACGAGAGCGAGAGCATGTCGTCTATGTTGAATGGTGATGAACCCTTTAGCTCTTCTATCAGATAGTAGTTTATCGCGATCTATCACAGATAGATGATGATATTTTGCTATTATTTGTAAATATTTTCAACATAATTCTACATTTAAAAAATAAATAAAATAAATTTTGTTTTCAAATATACAAAAATGAACCAAAGTATTTATGAATATAACAAAATTTCACTGTCTATCTGCGCTAGATCGTAAAAGACCACTATTGATAGTGGTCTATCGTGATCTAGCGCAGATAGACTGTGATATTTTGCTACTACTTATAAATATTTTCAAAAGATTTGTCATTTACCCCTAAAATAAATGACACACAAAATACAATCTATAATAGAATTCAGCTCTGATAATAGAAAAATAAATTAACCCTTCTCTTACCATCCAAGAAGTGTATCCAAAGTAGTCAACAAGAAAAGCATTAAATATTTGTACAAAATTAACATACAAAAAACAAAATAAACTAAAACAACATCACATAAATGTCAATGAAAGAGAGACAACAAAGAGAGAAGGCAATAATAAAATCAAATCAAACATACAAAAGAAAAAAATAAAACATATAAGACAATGTATAAAAGCATTCACCTAAAAATGATGTTAATGTATAAAAAAAAGTAACAAACCGATATATCATATAAAGTGAAATTAAAGAATGAAACACAATCCATAGTTCATTAGAATATAATATACCAAATAATAATAGGATCAATTATCATAACATACGTTGAAGAAGTTATCTACAGTTTTTTTTTTCCTAAAAAAAAGTAGTGAACAAGAAATGTGTTAAATATTTATGTGCAAAACTAGCAAACATTTTAAAAATCACTCGAAAAAAAAAAATTGAAAGTGATCTTGAAACAAAATATTTTGAAAACAAATTTGAAGAGACAAAAGTTAGAAAATATTTTGAAAATAACATGAATGTTTTCTTTAAAAATAGAAATAAACGAAGAGGAATAATATTTTAAATTTGGCATTTTGAAAGAAAAAATTGAAGTGAAAATAACTTTTTTTTTTCAAATTTGGTAAAAATATCTTTTTGGTCCTTATGGATCTAATTTCTATTTGATTCTCAAGTTTAAAAAATGTTACACATTTGATTCTTAAATTTTGAATTTAGTTTCAATTTAATCCCGTGTCAAAATGTTACAATTTTACCCTTAAGATTTGAACTTTATTTCAATTTGGTTCCTAGCTCTCAAGCTTTTACACGTTCAATTTCAATATTTCATTAAATACTCACTCCCAATCATTGGTCACTGTCTCTTAATTAATTTGAAATAACTATGAAGTGAAATTTTAAATATGATGAAAAATAGTGAAACTTAGTTAATTATAATTATATTGATAATTTTAAATTTATGTTATACAAAGACACTATGGACAACAAAATGAGTATTTAGTAAAAGATCGTGGTTAAAAGTAAAAATCTTGAAATATAGAAACCAAATTGAATCAAACTCAAATGTCAAGGGTAAAATTGTTATATTAAAAACCTAGAGACTAAATTGAAACCAAACTCAAAACTTTATGATGAAATGTGGAACATTTTGAAACATGGGGACCAAATAGAAACTAGACCCAACACATAGAGACCAAAAGAAGATTTTTCCTAAAATTTTTAGCAGAATTTTTTAACACGAGAAGTTAAAAAGAAAAAGGTTTGAGAAAAAAGTTTGAAAAGATAATTTGAAGGGGTCTTTTTGAAATAAAAGGAAGAAAAACGTTTGAGAAAATGTTTTGGTAAGAAAATTTTAAAACTTTTAAA
>NW_028325373.1:0-1148 GCF_027475165.1 Benincasa hispida
TGACACACTTTCTTCTCCCACTTACTATGAACAACTTCCCCTATTCACCTTGGTATTGACTCATGCAAACACTCTCTGAATGGATTCCGCTCACAAGGCGGCCCAAAGCTAAGCATGAATCTCACGATGTGAACTCTTAGAGATGCTAGAGCTAAAAGTACATTACTTCTCTCCAGCTGAAGTGTTCTAGACGGTTAGGGTATAAAATACTTAGCGATACATTTCGGCTAACTTAAACATATCCTCAGTCTAGGTGATTCATCCGAGTATAACTTCTATACTAGATTTTTAACCTACGATGTCTAGGTGATAAATAAAATTTTATTACCTCACACCGCTCACGCATGCTCATAAAACCGGTTTAACCTAACTCAGACGTCAGCTCGATCACCAGGTAGTAGGTGTTCCATGAACCTTCAACTTAAAAACCTTCCACCTTAGTCATTTTATCTGACTTTTTGCCAAGATCTTGCCGGGTGAGTTTTCTTGTAACTTCGGTTTTACAAGATATCGACCTATTTTCTATGAAAATTGGGATTGCTCAATGGTTAACCCTAAGTGAGCATGCATCTTATCTTTATTATAGATTTTAGAAGTCTAGGTTATTTTATAACAATTATAAAATAAATTATAACAATTATAACCCTAGAGCATTCATCTATAACATGCTTCCTTCAAACAAAGATGCTTTAATATAACACTTATATTAAAACTAAGCATGCATAGTATATATTTTATAACACTTATAACATATGACAAATGTATGTCACATGCTTTTCCTATGGTGGGGTTTTAAAACTTTATGGCATATTATATGCACGCATAATCAACCAACATTATACATCACATGCATAATAGGTAAACAACACTAAAATGGACCGATTTTGGCATTAAAAACAAACAAATAACTAATTTATTACAGAATCAGCAACTAACTTCCTGGAACCGGCTTCAAACACTTTGAACCATTTGGAACTGCTCAGAAACCACTCGAACCGGCCCAAAAACACCAAAAACCAAGTTGAACCAATCAAACTGGCAAAACCAGGTCAAATGGACCGATCCAGACCGTCATGGTCAATGGAAGCACGGGCCGAGTCAGGTCGAACGAAAAATGCACGAGCACGTGAGTCGTGGAGGCGGGAATG
>NW_028325374.1:0-14830 GCF_027475165.1 Benincasa hispida
TACAACTCCTTCCCCTTTTTTTCTCTTCACGTGGGTGGTTGATGTTTTATGGGCATTTGATAGGAGAGAGTCCCTTCATCATCCTGCAAGAAAGGAAGTCAGAAAGAGATACGTTATTAAACAAAGAAAATAGTGCTCTCTATAAGTTTCTATGAAATTCCTTTTCCTCCTTTCATCTTTCAATTTATTCCCTCCTTCCAAAATAGTCAGAGCCAACTACTCCTGGGTTCTCTACCTGAAAATACCAAAGGTCGCCATCGCGGTAGTGCCCACTTCTAGTTCGAGGGATTCTTGAAGATCTGTCTTCAAAGTTAAGGGTTTCTAAAACCTATTTTTTTTTAAAGCATGCTGTAATTTATGTAAATGCATAATTTTTTTTCTTTTCTATCAAAATTTTATTCTGTTTTGCAGGTTTTGCTCTTTGGTTGACCGCCGTGCCTTGACCATTTACTGTTCGTCGTTCTGAGGGTCCTGCCATTTCCAACAATTTTAAGACATATCCACCACATCATCAATGACCCTCAATAGCAACAATGACGTTATGATTTCTGACCTCAACCGTCCATTCTGGTTCGAAGGAGCGAACTTCAAGCGGTGGAAGCAAAAGATGCTGTTCTTTCTCACCGTCAAGAAAGTTGTTGAAACTTGTACCAGAGCTAAGTCGATCGTCCCTTTAGAAGAACTGACTGAAGAACAGATAAAAGAAGTTATTGACTGGGAGGAGAAAGACTTTCTTTGCAAGAATTTTATTTTAAATGGTTTGACTGATGATCTTTATGACTACTACAATACAATGAAGACAATGAAGAAGGTCTGAGATGCCCAGCAAAAGAAGTATGACATCGAGGAGGCCGGGTCGAAGAAATATGTTGTTAGCCGTTATCTCAAGTTCCAGATGACGGATGAAAAATCCGTGGAGGCCCAATCCCATGAACTCTAGAAGATAGCCCATGAGATAATTACTAAAGGTATGCCTCAAGATGAACAATTCCAAATTGTTGTTATTATTGATAAACTGCCCCCTTTGTATAAGGACTTTAAGAACATTTTGAGGCATAAGACCAAGGTGTTCTCCTTGGAGAGTCTTATAACCCGACTTAGGATCGAGAAGAAAGCTCAGAAGCAGGACTAGAGGGAGGAGGTGAACGCAGTACTTGGGAAACCCGCTTTTGCCGTGGTAAAACTTGACAAAAAATCTAAGGGGACAAAAAGGAAAGGTCAAAATCATGGCTCTAGCAACCAGAACCAACAGAAAAAACAGAAGCCCCCTTTAGGAGAAACAGTACAGTTCCTCCACTTTAAATGTAATAAACCTGGGCACATGGCTAGGAACTGTAGGAACAGGCGTTGTCCTGCTGGTTAGGCGGAAGAACCGTTAGTTGCCATGATCACATAAGTAAATGTGATTGATGGTTGTGAAGGGTGGTAGATAGACACTGGCGCTACGCGCCATGTCTGTCACGACCTCAGTCTATTTAGAACTTATACTGAAACTAAGGATAAGAATATTCTGTTAGGAGATCACCACTCCACGAAAGTTGCTGGAACCGGTAAGGTGGAACTAAAGTTTACCTCTGCGAAGACCCTCAAGTTGAAGGACGTTCTACACACTCTGGAGATAAGAAAGAATTTGGTTTCGAGCTATCTCCTCAACAAAGCCGAGTTTACTCAAACTATAGAGGCAGACCTATATACCCTTACCAAAAATAATGTATTTATAGGGAAAGGATATGTAACTGAGGGAATGTTCAAATTAAATTTAGATGTTAATAAAATGAAATCTTCTGTGTATATGCTGTGTTCTATGAATATTTGGCATGCTAGACTCTGTCATGTGAATAAGAATTTAATTAGTAACATGATTAGGCTGGAAATGATACCTAATTTATCCACAAATGATTTTGATAAATGCGAGTATTGTAGTCAGGCTAAAATTACTAGAACTCTGCATAAATCTGTACTTAGGAATTCTGAGTCTCTAGGTTTGATTCATTCTGATGTTTGTGAATTTGATGGCATCTTGGCTAGGAACAGTAAAAGATATTTTATTACCTTTATTGACGACTGCTCTGATTTTACTTTTGTATACTTGCTGAAAAACAAAAGTGATGCTTTTGATGCCTTCAAACCTTTTGTTTCTGAAATAGAGAAACAGTTTAATAGAAAGGTTAAAAGACTTTGTAGTAATAGGGGAACCGAGTACGACTCGGATAGTTTTAATGAGTTCTTTAACTCACATGGAATAATACACAAAAAGACCACACCTTATTCTCCTAAAATGAACGAAAAATCCAAAAGGAAAAATAAAACTTTAGCTAAGCTAGTAGTTGCTATTTTACTTAGTTCAGGAGTCGCGTCTTATTGGTGGGGTGAAATCATCCTTATCGTGTGTTATGTCCTAAATAGAATCCCAAAATCTAAAAACAAAAATTCATCTTACAAAATTCTCAAGAATAAGAAACCAAACTTGTCCTATTTTAGAACATGGGATTGTCTAGCCTTTGTAAGGATTCCAAACCCAAAAAGGAGAAAGTTGGCTAATAGAGCATACAAGTGTGTCTTTATAGGTTATGCCTTAAATAGTAAAGCCTACAGGTTCTATGATCTAGTGAACCAAGTGATCATTAAGTTAAATGATGCCGACTTCTTTGAAGATAGATTTCCTTTTAAATCAAAGAATAGTGGGGGCTCTGGATCAAGTGGTATAACCTTAGTTAGAAATCCTAACCCTAGAGAGGAAACTGATCCAGAACCTAGAAGAAGCAAAAGAGTTAGAACTGCCAAAGATTTTGGAAATGACTTCCTGACCTACAATGTAGAAGAAGACCCTAAAGATCTGAAAGATGTCCTATCCTCAGTAGATGCCAACATATGGCAAGAAGCCATAAATGATGAGATGAACTGTAACCCTAGAGAAGAAACCGATCCAGAACCTAGAAGAAGCAAAAGAGCTAGAACCGCCAAAGATTTTGGAAATGACTTCCTGACCTACAATGTAGAAGAAGACCCTAAAGATCTGAAAGATGTCCTGTCCTCAGTAGATGCCAACCTATGGCAAGAAGCCATAAATGATGAGATGGACTCACTTGAGTCAAATAGGACTTGACACTTAGTAGATCTACCACCAGGCTGTAAGGCAATAGGGTGCAAATGAATCTTAAGGAGGAAACTTAGACCAGATGAGACTATCAACAAATTTAAAGCCAGGTTAGTAGCAAAGGACTTTAGACAAAGAGAAAACGTAGATTTCTTCGACACCTTCTCCCATGACACTAGAATTACCTCTATTCGTGTCCTGTTCTCTCTTGCTGCCCTTTATAACCTCGTAGTACATCAGATGGGTGTAAAGACTGCTTTCATAAATGGTGAACTTGAAGAAAAGATTTACATGGAACAACCTGAGGGTTTTATTGTCCATGGTCAAGAAAATAAGGTGTGTAAGTTAGAAAAATCTCTCTATGGACTAAAATAAGCTCCTAAGCAATGGCCTGAAAAATTTGACAACCTTATCCTATCTAAAGGTTTCAAGGTCAATGAAAGTGACAAATGCATCTACTATAAGTTTGATAATAACCTCTGCACTATTTTGTGTCTATATGTAGATGATTTATTGATCTTTGGGTCGAACTTGCACGTCATAAATGATATAAAATCAATATTGAGTGCGAACTTCGACATGAAAGACTTATGAGAAGCTATAGACTTAGGAGAAGCTATTGCAATCTTAGGCATAATAGTAAATAGGTATGAAAAGGGATTTTTTTGGGATCAATCTCACTATATAGAAAAGTTTCTAAAGAAATATAATTACTTTGAGTGTAAACCAGCCTGTACTTCTTATGACCCTAGTGTAAAGTTGTTCAAGAACACTGGTGACAGTGTTAATCAATCTGAGTATGCGAGCATAGGTAGTCTTAGATACGTTGCTGACTGCACTAGGCCTGACATAGCTTATGCTGTAGGATTACTTTGCAGATTTACAAGCAAACCTAGTAAAAAGCATTGGAATGCTATAGAAAGAGTAATGAGATACTTGAAGAAAACACAAAACCTAGGATTAAATTATCAAAAGTTTCCCGCTGTCTTGGAAGGGTTCAGCGATGTTGATTGGAACTCTCTTTCGGATGATTCAAAGGCTACTAGTGGCTATATCTTTAATATAGCTGGCGAAGCTGTCTCTTGGAAGTCCAAGAAACATACTATTTTAACCCAATCTACGATGGTGTCAGAAATGATAGCACTAGCGACGACTAGTGAAGAAGCAGGTTGGCTTAGAAGTCTGCTATCAGAGATTTCTTTATGGGAAAAGTCGGTACCAGCCATATCGATCCATTGCGATAATACTGCAGTAATCGCAAAAGTTCAGAACCGTTACTACAACGGAAAGAGACGTCAAATACATCATAAGCACAGTACCATTAGAGAGTTTCTCACTACTGGTGCAGTTAGAGTGGATCACATACGAACTGATGAAAATTTGGCAGATCTTTTGACGAAAGGATTGGCCAAAGAAAAGATTTTTAGAACCTCAGAAAGGATGAGACTCATGCCTATAGAAAGATGAATCACAATGAAGAAAGCCCAACCTATAGACTGGAGATCCTAAGAAACAAGTTCAATGTGTAATAACTGATCACGAGTGATATATAGTGAATCATGCTAAACCAAATACAGAGTTCCATTCCTATGACTTTAAGTCTGAGCATGATATCCTGAAGCGTAAGAAAGGTTGAAATCAATTCTTAATGAGATCTATACTTGATGACAAGTGGGGTACCTAACTACAGGAGTACTCTTGATAGACTCACCTGTCTGAATGTGGAAGTGAGGGTCGCTTCCTATGAAGGTTTTAGGAAAACTCTCTAGAGAATTCACTAAACCGGGATACATGTGCGAGGCCTTAAAGCACGGGCTTTCGTACTACACCCTAATAACACTTTGTGTGAGATGCTGTTAAAGATAGAGTTCAAAACCAAGGGTTACTCTAGTATATTCTGAATCATCTACACTACGTAAAGGTTCAAGTCGTAAGACACCTTTGCTTATGCACAATGTTGTATAGACTGAAACTGCTCGATGAAAATCTTTTTTCTCTTTCTCTTTTTGATTAAATTTTCAAGTGGGTGATTGTTGGGTGAAAATTTAACTTTCAAAACAAGATGGAACTAATATTTTGGTTGGAGGATCCCACATTGAAAAATTTAGTATTGGAAGTCTCCCTTATGTACTCCAATCTTGAGTTTTCGGTTTGGGCCCCAAGGAGTATCCATGTTTTGGAGGGAGTAAGGAAATAAACCAATGTGGGTTCGGTGGACGTCCCACACGCGTGCCACCGCCGTCCATCCATCCGTCCAGTCGGGCCTGGTGAGGCGAGGCACGACGCACGTGTGTGTGATTATTAATTTTTTATTATTTTATTTTTTTCTTTTAACTGAGAAAAAAAGGGAAAAGGTCCTCCCATTCGCGCTTCGTCTGATTCGTTCGCTCTTTTCACGCATTGTCCACGCACGTTCTGAGGCTCACTGCCTTTTGCACTCCCTACCGTTCGACGCTGAAGGCCTATAAAAGGCGTGGCCTTCAGTAGTTCAGAAATACAATTCATTCTTCACTTCTCATTTCATTTTTTCTCTCCTCTTCCATTTTAGTTTTTTGAGCAGTGGGTTTAGAAAGGGTGTGTGTTTCGATCGATAACGATGCATTTTCGATTGGGTTTCTTTTGGCTGTTTTAGCCTGGGGACAACGAGGCAATTTTTAGACCTGCTTGCACACTTGGGCAGAGCCGTGAAACGTCTCAAAGAGAGAAAACTCCGCGACTCAACCTATAACGAGTTTCTGTTTTGCAGGTTTTGCTCTTTGTTTGACCGTCGTGCCTTGACCATTTACTGTTCGTCGTTCTGAGGGTCCTGCTGTTTTCAACAAAAGTTGAAATCCAAGATCGATTAAGGTGGGTATACGAGAATATTTTCTAGTTTTCAAATTAATTAGTTTTCTACCCATTATTGCTTAATTGTTCACTAATTTCTAGCACCTTAATTATTGTTTTGGTTGAAATTTTAAGCTCTTTCCTTATCGTAAATTTAGAAGTGATTCTTTGCACGAGTCACAAATGTCACACAAGACATCCTAGTAAATCCAAAGACAACAACTAAGAAACAAGTAGTAAATCAAGAATGAACGCACAAGGATTAATAACCTAGTTCGGTGATATGCCATCCGTCTGGGAGACAGTGTACCCAAGAAAGATAATTCACTAATATTTAAACGTCAAGCATTTACAATGTTGTACTTATGTAAATAATGACGATTGCAGTGACACACATAGAGAAACTTATTTGATCACCTAGGCTCTCCATAAATGCGAGACTCCTAAGTTTGTGAATATTAATGATGCAACACTCATGCTCTCCCTAGATATCTTTCCTTCTTATAGTGAACTCCCTTCACGTGAGAACTTAGGCTTCCTCTAAGTCTTGAGAACTTCTTTTAGATGAATGATACTTTATAATCCTTCAAGGTTGAGAATCCCTTCTCTATCAACTTTGTCTTAGGCTCCCCCTAAGACCAAATAATGCTTCTCAATTGTAACATTCACAACAAGACCCACATAAATAATACATCGTCATTAGTTGAGACTAATTCTTCATTCTTAGAATATAAAACTCACAGAAAGTAATATGTCAAAACTCAATACTGTTGAGATTTATGCTCTAAATCTCGTGGTTTGTAATGTATAAATAAATTATTTATTTAATAAAATAAAGAGTTATTTTAGACATTTAGACTTATGTAACTCAATCCAATAAACTAAGATCTAAGATTATTTCAGGTAACTTGAACAATATGTGGTTGATATACAGGTGGATCATGGTCAAGTGATAATCAAAATGGTCTATAGTATATGGATAAGGCTGGGTACATTATCCTGGTAACACTATGGATATGACCCATTTTGTAATCATTACAAAGGATTTGATCCAAATTGTTCATGTGGAGACATGCGAGTAATGGTATCCTATACAAAGAGTTTGTGTAAAACAGAACCGAGAAATAGTTAATCCTTCTTTGTAACATCGTTGACTGAAGAGATTAACATTTTATAGGATGACCATATGTAACTCGATCTCAATCTTGAGTGAGTTATAGACTCCTGTCTGTGAGGACTTGTCCTTTGATTTGTATGAGAGAGAGTGGCCTTTGTTGTCGATTCAATAAGCCTATCATTTTGGGGACAAGACCAAGTAGGGAGCTAGGAACATCTACACAAGATGGAATTCAATTCTTTCTGAATTTAGGGTAAAGTAGAGGAGTTGTTCCCTTAAGTGCTGACTCCAAGTCTTGAACAATGGGGCCCCTCCCCTTCATTGGACCAAAAGGGATTTTTTTTATGGTAAGACCATAAACAAGTGGTTCATTAGAGGATCAGTGGTACTTAAGGAACAAGAGATAATTACAGGGTAAAACGATAAATTGACCCAACTGTAATTACGAACGACTCGTGAAGGATCGACTTACTTGTAATGGTGATATCCATGTACACAAAATATTCTACAGTGCGAAGAGTGCAACTATGGGTATTTAGTGGAGTGACTCATAGTTAATGAATGTTGATTATTTAATTAAAGAGTTTAATTTATTAATCTTGGATCATTGGAACTTCTAATCTGTAGGTTCATTAGGTTCATCTGCTAACTCATTAACGGGTAAAAACAAGGATCAAAGAGTTTTGGAAGAATTTGAATTTTTCAAATTAAATAAGGGAATGTGCACTAATTGTATAAGATACCATTAATATAATGTATATAAATACATTTAATATAAGGTTAATTTTTTAATAGGATTCAAAATTAAACTATATAATATGAAAGTGTAATGCATTTGAAAAAGATTCAAATATTAATTATGAATGAGATTCATATAAAAATTATAGGTTAAAATTAATATGAATGAAATTCATATAAAAATTATAGGTTAAAATTAATATGAAGAAGATTCATATTAAAACTATAAGTTATGAGAGAGATTTATAATTAATTAAATATGAGATAATTAATTAATTAATTAGATTTAATTTTGTTAAATTAAATAAATAAAAATAAGTGAATGGTGAGAGGGAGTTACAACTCTCTCTCACCTTAAATGCAGAGAGTCTGCATAATGGAGGGATGTAACTTAACATGAAGTTTCTTTTTCCCTCTCAAATACTCCCTCTCTCTGAAAAAAGGTCTCATAAGTTTTACAGTGAAAACTTTCTGCCAAATTCCAATTCCACTTCTCTTTCTAAAAAGGTTTCCACATAGCCTGATCCTTGCTGGAGATATAGCGGGGAAGCCCTTGTAGTAATGTCTTGTTCAAGATTCAGAGGGAGGTTTGATTCGTGATTCACATGGAAAATTTGCTGAGAAAAATATCTAAAGAGAGTCTTTAAAGGTAATCATCTTTTCCCTCTATATTCCTTCTACAATAAAAAAGCATGCTTAATTTATGTTTATCCTTCCTATATTTTTTGTAAATACTAAATCATAAATAATGGCAAGGCGATCAGTCGCTTCCATTAAAGATTCAATCCCTTCTAATACACGATCTTACCCAATAATTGTTGGGTTGTATGTTCTAAAACTCGTAGTTTGAAAAGTTAAACATATTCTATTATCAATAAAATTGTTATTGAATCTATAAATTGCACTTATAAAGTCTAAATTCAATAAACTAAGATCCATGGCTATTATATGAATACTTGAACTTTACGTGGAGACATAAAAGTAGATCATGTTCGAGTAAATAGTCAAAATGATCTATAGTATACGAATAAGGTTGGGTGCCTTATTCTGGTAACACTATCGAATGCGGCCCACTCTGTAGTTGTTATAATTTATTGTAAGGTGCTACAAACGAAGTGATCCTGATTCGTTCATATATTGACATGAGAAACGGGGGCATCCTATGCAATGGGTTTGCGTAAGATCAGACCAAGAAATAAGTCACTCTTATTTTATAACGTTGTTTACTGTTTAAGACTAATTATTTCACTTATATGACCTAGGTAACTCAATCTTAATCTTGAGCTAACTATGAACTCTTGTTTATTTGGGATTATCCTTAGATTTGCATAGGTGAGGGTTAACTCAACAGTGCCGGCTCAATAAGCCTCCCATTTCAGGAGTAAGACCGGGTAGATAGCTGAGGACATAGGGTGCAAGAAGGAATTCACGCCTACCCGATTTAGGGATAGGAGAAACGTTGTTCTTTTAAGTACTGAATCCAGGTCTTGAAAAAGGGACCCCGCCCTCTCATTTTCCCGAGAGGGATTCGGTTTAGTGATTAGATCACAAACCAATTTTTCATTAAAGGATCAGTTGAACTTAAGGAGCAAGATGTAATATCGGGGGTAAAACAACATATTGACCCAGCTGATATTATGAATAACCTGTGAATGGTCAACTTACTGATTATGGTTAAATCAAGTAGACATAAATACATTTACAGTGAGGAGAGTGCAACTATCGAGCTATAGTGGTGTGACTTGATAGTTAACGAATACTGATTAATTTGGTCTAAAGAGTTTTAGCCAATTAATCTTAAATCGTTGGAGCTCATGATTTGTAGGTCCATAAGGTCCCCCTACTAGCTCGTAAAACATGAACACCTTGAATTAATAAATTGAGTGAATGTGAAATGATATCAATTTGAATTGTTCAAATTGAATTTCAGTTTAAAAATGTTCAAATTGAAATTAGGGTTTGAATTCGAATAGTTCCAAATTTAAATTAGGATTTATATTTTGATATAATTAATTAACTTTTAATTTATTGAAATAAACGAAATTTGAGAGTTTATAATATTTAAATATTGATTTAAATATTAATTATGTGAATATAATTTATGTTTTAAATTCGGTGTGTGATTAATTTAATATTTGATATTAAATTATTATTTAATTAGTTAAATTTATTTAATTAATTAAAATCCAAAATTGATTTTCATTTTGATTTCAAATTCAGAATTTGAAATGATTATTTAATTTTAGTTAATTGAGAATTAATTAAAATTAATTAAAGAATAAAATGGAAATTATATGAAAGTGGGAATTTCCCACTTCTTGATTGAAAGATAGGTGATCCTCCATGAATCACACACATTTTCCACTTGCTTTAGTAAATTGAAGTGTCAAGGTTGCTGAACTTGAGTACCTTCATGTTGGTAATGAATAAAAACTCTTAGATTTTGAAGGAGATAGCAGTTGAAAATATAAGTTTTGGACTGCTGTCCATCTTCTACAGATAACTCACCCAATTCCCTTCCAAAATTCACTCCAATCTGAGTTCTACAACTCAAATTCAAGCCTGAGAATAGTAGAAAATATCTCTTGGTGGTTCATTATTTGAATTGGAGCTGGAATTATGTGAAGAGCAGCTGGAATTGGGAGAATTCATCAAAGGTATGTTGTTTAAGAAACCCACTTCTTAAATTTCTATTTAAGCATGCTTTTAGGACTCAAATTAAATGTAATTAAAGTGCTTATTTATTCTGTTTGCTTCCGTTGCATGCTACTAGATCCTAACAATAATACATGTGACAACCCTAGCAATAAGACTCCTTGGGCTTTAATAGCACGGTAGAAAGATGGAAAATATCCCCACACAAAATGGACAAATTACCAAAAAGGAAAAAACCTAGAGAAAATAATCTGCATAATAATTTAAATAAAGAAAGAAATACTTTGCAGAGTCAACATCTTGAAGCACAATCTCTGAGACAAGTTCCCACCGATATGTAATCTAAGACAACCTAAGCAATAGCCTAAGGAATGATTGTGAGGAATCTTAAACAAATATATATAGTCAATAACACATATCTAAAATTAGAAAGTGATTCTATTAGATTGATAAATAATTTATTTTACCAAATAATGTAGGTAGTTAAAATTTTCTCATAATCACTACTTAACATTATTAACTCAATCCCAAACGGAGCCTAAAAGGGAGAGAGAAATTATGAGGTAGAGGTGTTTTTTTTTTTTTTTCTAACTAATTCAATCCTCCCAAATTATTATTATTAATTATTTTGTTCTTCACAAAGGGTTTGAGGGGAGGTTTCATCCTCTCTCTCTTTTTCTCAACAACATCGCTTGACCTAAGCCATCTCTCTCTCTTTTTCCACTATAAATGACAAAACATCTTATTTCTTTTTTTGTCACTATTATTCTTTTTTTGTCACTATAAATTATTTTTTTCATCGCTTGATCTATATTTTGTCACTATAAATGACAAAGTATCTTGTTTCATTATACTTTAAGCATTACTGAAGAGACCAATCTGCACTTTAGTTCTTGAAAACGTATTTTTCAAGCTCCATGATAGCACCTTAAAATTTTTATCTAATAGCACATGAATTTTTTATCTCACTCAGTTTAATTTGAAATCGTTCTAATTTTTAGCATATTAATTCGATGATTTTATAGGTTTTAATCATTTAGAAGGTAAAACCAAGTTTCATGTTAAAATCAAGCTAAAACGAAACATTTGGAACCACAACGCTAGTAAATAAAAACTAGCATCGTGACACTACCTTAGAGCACAACGACGCTCTTAAGAAGATTCATTAGTTACCGTTGTTCGACATTACAGGGCGTTAGGGTTTTTTTTTGGGTAGCATTACAACCTTCTTTTAGAGCGACGCGATGCTATCAACCTACTACAAATACACATTTTCATCTTTTTGGTCAATTCATCTTTAATTTCTTTCATCCTTCTTGATTATTTTCTTTTCCACTATATTTTCTTCTATATTTGATACTTTGGGTTGTAATTAACCATCTTGGAGCTTCCATTAAATGGCTAAGAGGCTAAGGCAAGTTCCTTAGTTTAGGATTAGCATAAACCCAATTGTTTTGATTGTGAAAATTTTGTTTATATTTTGAAGCCATTTTTGTTGTGAACTTTATGAGTTCTTGATTTTCTCATTAACGCCTTTATTTGAATGCATATTGTTTGCTAAGATTTTGTTTGTGATACATAATTGTCTCACTGAAATCAAATAGTAACAAAGTTAAGAATATGTATATGTTAGATTAGATAGTTATTCCAAATGATTTATAGCATGCTCTAATTTGAATTTAGAATTAAATCATGCGATTATTTTAGGTTATTGAAGCTAATTACTCGTCGCAAAAATTACCCGTCGAGTCTAATGAAATCATTGAAGTTTTGATGGACCTATCAAACCCAATTGATTTAATTTGCTTAGTTTGATTGAGGGGTAATCTTGGTTAATAACTTGAGGACACTTGTTTTGGTCAACCAAACAAAGTTGCAGAGTGTTTGCATGATTGAATGACCATCATCTCTAGTGTCTTATGATCAATCAAGCAATTGGATGAATCTGAGTTCCCAAGCTAGACCCATTTTACATTTGTTGTTTACTTTTCATTCATGTACTTTTATTTTAATGCATTTTTCTTTCCACACACTTTCCATTACCGCTTTTATTAGAAACTTAGCTTGTTGAAACTATCCTTAAGCTTCCCTATAGTTCAACCTGATCTTGCTACTAATACTAACAAGTTTAGTGGTTGTACATCAGTATTCTACAAATTTTATTTCATTGTAGATCTTTGATAAGTCTAATTTTAAATTGGCGACGTTGTTGAGGGAGCTAATTAATTTCACCTAGTTACTTTTCTAGTTAAAGCTTTCTTTTGTTTTTTATTTGTTTTTCTTTGTGCCTGTATTTTACATATAACATGATATATTATCATTATGTCAATCACTTGTTGTGTGGCTTCACTATTTCATTGGATTCTTGCAAGACCTAGTAAGAAAACAAATATTTATTTTAGAATTCAACCCTACACATCAATATTGACAATAACAATATTAAGAAGATTTACGTTCCGAATGTCAACAATTTTCCAACTCATCAATCCTTCTCAAAACATCGATGTCATAACCTACTTCCACAAATATGAACATGCATAATCAAATAAACTAAATGGTTTGCTAGAGTACATCCCAATACATCCATGTCGACCATATGAACAATATTAAATCTTGTTTAAATTATATACTCTACCACTTACTATTTCAATAATATTTAGGAAGATTCAAATTTTAAAATGGAGAAGTCATTTCGAAGCATATAACAAATAGAATAAATCTATTTCAACTCGGAATATATTTTAGAGGCAAAGATCAACACTAACGAGATTCCACTAATTCAGCTGCATGCAACTAAACTTGCAACATTCCAAAGTTTGATTACTTACCTACATCAAGCAAAGCTAACTTACCTATCATGAGAAGAAATTTGGATTGTGACATCTCACCCTCACTATAGATAATATGATATTTTTTAGTCTAGAAACGGTAGTAAACACATAATACTAAACAACAACTATTCTATATGCTCCTATTATAGCATCTCTAAACAAGGAACATAAAAAGAAAACTAAAAAATCATGACAAACAAATGATTTAGCCACATAGCAACATAAAAGTAAATTAGAGAAAAAAAAATTAAAACCAACAACCCCTTGAATCTGGAGAAAATTGCAAATCAATACATTAATTCTACTAGAAGAATTACCTTATTCATCACATTCCACTATACAAGTTGTATCAAACAAACTTTTTCTCTACTTAGTGTCATAATATTTTAAATGCAAAAGAATGAAATTATATACCTATAACATTGATTATGAAAATTGATAGTTTTCTGAGGGGTGAGGGGGAGGTTAAAAAAAGGATAAAAAGACACGTACCTATTGGACACCAATAAGTTTTTGTTAAAGGAAAAGGAAAAGGAAAAGGAAGCCTATAGACTGTTTCAAACAAACCTAAAAAAAGGGTATGAAACGAGTGATTTTGATGGGCGTTGGAGTTGGCAGTTGCAACATTTCCAAGCCAAATGAAGGCTATAAAATCCATAGCCTCATTGATTGAGAGGCACACCGTCATTGCCACACCGTCATTGTTTATACCGGAGCTGTCAATTGGAGGTTTGGTTGGCCCTCTCCTCTTTTGACAGTTTCAAAGCATTAATCAATTCTCTCTCTGCTGCGCCTCTCTGGTACTTTCCTCTCAACTTCTTCCATTTCTGAGAGACGTTGCAGAGAGAGAATTCCTTCATTTCTTTCTTTTTTTTCACCTATAACCTTCTTCTTCTTTTTAGTAATGGCGGTCGTTGCTTATAAGGTTCATTTTGGTGGCATTTTATTTGTTGTTGCTTTGCTTTTCGCTATGCTCTCCCTTACTTATGCTCATTCTTTGTCTCCAGCTCAACCTCCTGTTGCTAGCGATGGTTACTTCTACTTCTTCTTGTCTATCTTTTCCAATCCTACTTTTCATAAAAATTTGGAAATTTTAGATAAAAAGACGGAAAATTATTACAAATTGAAAAAGTACTGAAAATATTTATAAAATATAGCAAAATTTTAAAATCTATCGATGATAAATATTATATCAATGTCTATCAATGTCACTTATGAGAATTATTGTAATTTTGATTTGCAGGGACAAACATAGATCAGGGGATTGCCTATGTATTGATGCTGTTGGCCTTGGTGCTCACCTACTTTATCCATTCAGCCGACCTCATTTTTAGCTTTTAAATCCATCCACAAAAATAATTTAGATTCAGATTTCATTGAGCTGTAATGTCAAATGGGGTTGAAGAATTTATCATAGGGGAATATGGTCTTTTCATTTTATTTTAATATGATGCCATGGACTAAACTTTACATGTAAATGAATGCAATGACATAAGGTTTTCCTAGAATAAAATGGGAATACTTAAATTAGTCAACTATGTATAGCAAGTTAAATGTAATTTTAAC
>NW_028325375.1:0-26767 GCF_027475165.1 Benincasa hispida
CCTAGGGCTTTCAAGATGAGTCAATCTAAAAAATCTGTCCCAATTGGACTTACAAAATACAAGTTTCAAATAAAGTCTTGCTTGTATAACAAGTGAGTTAGACATCCACAACAAAAAAAACCTAGATTGGTAGCTAAAAGAAAGGCTTCAATTAACCTAAAATTAAAAAATTTTCCTTTATAGAAAACATGATAAGGTCAAGACACAGTGGAGACATCGATGCCACCGGTGTCTTGGCATAATGCTTCACAATGTCATTTTTACTCACTCTTGACTAGAATGACATCTTTAGACATCAACTTAATCGTTTCAATTTGAGTAGAATGACATGATCTATCTCTTGTCAATTGTTTCTTATAAAATAACATACTTAAATCTATAAAACTTTCATGAATTAGTTCGATTAAACCAAATAATATAACACTTTTATGGTTCTATTAAGTCATTTGGTAGATTTGGTGAAAGTCACTTCTTTTTTTCTTGTGTATAACTTGCCAAATAGCAACCTTCAATTTTACATTTATTTTGTATATGTGTCATATCCATTACCTTCTTTATAAGGTGAGACAAAGGACTTTTATCTCCATAGGGATGCATATCTCCACTTTTATAATTCCCAAGTCTCTGATTATAGATTATCCAATCGTATTTTGATGGCTGAATATGTTTCAAGCTTTTGATGTATATTTTGACTCTTATCTTGGTCAAACTTCTTTATTTAGGTCTCTTTCTCACTAACATCCAAAACTTTATTAAAAGTCGACATGATATATTGTGAAAAAATAAAAATAACAATAAAAATAAATTAAACCCACATTTTAAAAGTTACTACATTTATTAACATGAATATTTTTTTTTGAAGAAAGAAGAAGATAAAAAGGTAAGAAAAAAAAATTAGGTGACAAAAAGAGAGATCTGTAATTTGGGTAAAGTGCTTTTTGTTTCAAACCATAGAAAAAGTAAACTAGATTCTTGTTATTCTTGTTAAAGCTTTATAACTTAAAAAAGAGTAAAGTTTTACCCTGATGGGATAAAAGAAAAATACAAAGACAAAAAAAATGGTGAAAGATAGGTTAGGAAAAAGTGAGACTAGATGCTGTTGCAAATTCCTCTATCTTTGTGCCCAATGTTTTCTAGGTAGACAACCAATTATTTTACTTAAAAAAATGGTTAGAGAATTCTACGTTTAAAAGATCTTACTTTACTATTTTTATAAGATATATAAATTATTCTTTTTACAGTAAATTGATTTTGAAATGAAATTTAATACTTATCTAACATAGTATCAGACTTCATAAAACCTAAGTAGGTATTCCGTCTTTAAGTGGAGAACCCAAAGAAGTACGTCTTAGGAGACATGTTGAAGGATTCCAAATGGAAAGCTAAAGTAACCTTAAGATCTTTATAAAAACATTAGTTATTTCTCTCGTAGTCAATTACTTTTAGATCAAATTCCATATATAAATAAAAATACGATCAAATAAAACTTTAGCAAAGGGACATGGATGTAGATAGCAATAATTGAGAGGTGAGCCTTCAAAGGTAGTTGTAAGGTCTTGTATTGAATTAACCTTATGTTCAAAGGACAATAATGATGATTAAGTTACCCCATCATTTCAAAGTTAATGTGTGTTCAAGTGTATATATGAAGTTTTCTTCTTGACCTAAAAGCTTTAATTTATGAAAATGATTTCTAGATCTACACTCCTATTTCCAACTTTGAACTTTCAATCTTATTTTATTATTGTCCTTTCACTTTTAAACTAATCATTAATGTTTAGTTAAATTTTCGTATTGCATTATACAAATCATTAGCCACTCATTAATGTTAACCGAATAATTACCATGGGTACTTTATAGAATTTTGGCTTAAATTCTATTTTAGGGTAATTGTTTTAAATGACAAACTGTTAGAAATATTTTTAAATATAATAAAATATCTAATAGACAGTGACATTTTGTTATATTTTAAAATAAGTTGACTCATTTTCTTATATTTGAAAAATCCTATATATTAAGTATTCGTTTCTTTTTATGACAGGCAAACATTCTATTAAGTCTATAAAAAAAAATCTTCTATAATTATTTTATTTGTGGTCCATTAAATTTAACTTTCAAACAATTTTTTTTTTTTTTTTAAATTAAATTTGTCTTTGACCTTGCTCCTTGTTGAAGTTTAATTTCAATCATCCACCTTTCATTTACTGTACAGCGAAATGTCTCATAAGGTAATAAAGAAAAGGTAATCATTTGATTTTTTTTAAATTAAATAGATTTTATTTTAATTTTTTACAATGATTTGCATCATTTTTAAGTAAAATATTGTATTATGAGCTAAATTTTAAAATAAAAAACAACATTAAAACTATTTTTTTTAATTTTTAAAACATGAATTTGTTTTTAAAAACATTAGTAAAAAGTAGATATCAAGGCAAAAAAATATAGAGGCGAAATGGATGTTTATAGGCTTAATATTTTCAAAAACTAAAAATAAAATATCAAATGGTTATCAAATATGACCTAAATTAATTATAATTTATTTCTTCTCGGTTCAATATAGATGGAGAGAAGATTCTAACTTCTGAAATCAAAGTTGATATATCATGTACCTTAACTCAATTGAGCTATGATTATAAAATTATTGATAAGCTAATGCCTTTCATTTCTCTAATGAAATTTAAAGGTCAATATTAGTATTATTTTTTTTTTAATCTTAATGATTTATTAAATAAAAAAGGGGGGGAAAGTTCAAAAAGAAAGATAAAGTATTTTGATACAAAAGGAAATAAAGAAAAGGGAAGAGAACCAATGAGTGAGTGCCACCATAGTTTAGAAAGTGGGTTGAAATAGATATAATTTAAATGATAATAAAAAAGAAATCAAATTTAGGAAATGGGTTGAAAATGAATAAATAAAAAATAAATAAAAGAAAAGAGAGGAGCAAGCTCGTGATAGGTGTTACATTGAAACATACATCTTTCAATGCCTTTAAATGAAAAAGACATTTAAAAGAAAATTTGTGTTGGCATTGCCACATGATGTTCTGCCCGCTTTTTTCATCAAAGTGGATTTTCAAATATAATTTTATTGTTTTAAGAAATTTGTGATTTCTTTTATATATATATATATCCACAGATTTAGTTCATATCTGAACTTTTCATTTATAAATTTATCTATCGAAGTTCGAAATTTTTTAAAAATCATAAATCTACTTGACCTAAACTTAAAGATTTAGGTCTCCTTTGATTACTATTCGTACAAGATTCCAAGAGAAATTTGTTTCATGGAACTTAAACTTTGGGGTATTAATTTTGTAGAAAGTGAACACTATCTCTAATGCATAATATTTTGATGCTTTCCAAATAAACTATAATCTTTAAGCTAGTTGATTTTCTTGAATGATCGGTCTTTGGACTTGTGGATCTTCTTGGATGATTGACCTTTAGGCATGATGATCTTCTTGGATGATCGGCCTTTGGACTTGTTGATTTTTTGGATGATCGACCTTTGGACTTGTTGATCTTATGGATGATCGACCTTTGAGCTTATGGATCTTCTTGGATGATTAATGCTTGCATGAGGCTTTCGGAGAAACTTGTTTTGTAGAGTTAAACTTGAGTTGGTGTTGATGTTGATGTTGATTTGATGCGATGTGGTTCGATCTGTAGTACTTGATACTCTGATTCTCTCTCGGTTGAATGCATATGCTTGATGTATAGAAGCGGAGCATGTGGATGTTCTTGAGCTTCGAGTCTTGGAAGAATGCTTGTATCTTTAAAGGACTTTAGTCTTCAAGTGTGGTCAGAATGCTTATATCTTCAAATAACTTCAATCTTCAAAATGCTTGTATCTTCAAAGGACTTCAGTTTTCAAGCATGGTCATAATACTTGTATCTTCAAAGGACTTTAGCCCTCAGAATGATGGTATCTTCGAAGGACTTTAGCCCTCAGAATGCTGGTATCTTCAAAGAACTACAGTTTTTAAACGTGGTCAGCTTCCGGAGTCAAAGAGTCTTCTGATTGTAGATAATTCACTCTAAGCTCTGTAGAATTGCTGACTCCCACAAATGAGAAAAACATCTCTATTTATAGAGTTCTCAGGTGGGCTTCATGGGCTGGCTCAGGTTTTATTGGTCTATGGACTTGGTCTCTGAGCCCAACTAATTGGATGGGCCTTATTTGACATTTGAGTCAAATTAAGCCTATTTGGCGTGGTAGTTTGTGATTGGTCCAAAATTTCTTATTCAACTATTACTATTTGGTTTTTTTCTTTAGAAAAATTGCATTCGTTTTTCATATTTACTAAAGAATATTATTACCATGATTTTCATCTTTTCAGGTAAACTTTTAAATCCTTGGCCAAGTTTCAAAATAAATAATAAGTTTAAAAATTAATTTTTTTAGCTTTCAAATCTTGGCTTAGATTTTTAAAAACATTCCTAAAAAGTAGACTATATAAACAAAGAACTCAATAAGTTAAAGGAGTGCTTATAAGCCTTTTTCAAAAATAAAAAATAAAAAATCAATTGGATTATCAAACGATGCCTTAGGATTCCATTAGACATAAAATTCAAATTTATAACTAACTGATCGATTAATTTTTCTAAAAAAATCAAATTTGTCGATAGCATATTAGATACAAAATTAAAAGTTGAGAGACCTATTGTCACAAAATTAAAAGTTAAGGACTTATAGACAAATATTAAAAGTTAAATGATCAATTAGACACCAAATAATGGGTGTTTGATAGGTGGACAAATGAAAATGAATGAAAGTAAAAGATAGTAGTGAGAGAATTAATAGAGAGTTCAAGAGATTTCCGAACCAAATCAGAGAAGGAAAAAATACTTAGTATTCATCCATTTATCACATAAATATGATTTCTCAAATTAAAAGCCTAATCGTTGATTAGTTGTGCAGATAGTGTTCCATGCTAATCGATTATCTACATTAAATAGATAGATTATAATATTAAATTAGACTAACTAAATTCAATTAAAAGTTTGGGTGTGAAGCATGTGACCTCTTGAAACCAGGCTGCTATTATGAAGGCTCTGGCTTCTTTTAATTAAATCGGGGTTACTATGGATGGCATGGGTGGAGGCGTATGTTTTGCGTGGGCGATCGTTGTGGGCTGTTCAGAGTGAGGTTGGGAGGTCTTGGTGCTTGAGGGCTATCTTGCGAAGTAGAGATGGATTCAAACATCTGGTTCGTTTGATGATCGGTGATGGACGGTCTTGTTTTGTGTGGTGGGATTCTTGACTGTCGGGGGTGCGATTTTGGATTCGTATGGGTCTAAAGTGGTTCATGATGCAAGGAACAATTTGGAAGCGCGGTTGTCGGAGTTCATTGAGGGAGGTTGGAGGTGGCCTACAGTGTCTTAGGAGCTACTTGAGATTTGGGGTCTTATCCAAGTAGTGGGGCCTAGGGTGAGGGGGGAGGATTATTGGATTTGGGTGTCGGATGCTAGTGGTCGATTTTCTATCACTAATGCCTGGAAGAGTATGCGTCATCGCCATCCTAGGGTGTCTTGGGCTATTATTTTATGGGCAGGGGTGGTATTCCACGTCACTCCTTCTGTGCGTGGTTAGCGGTGAGGAATAGGTTGGGTACACGAGATTGGTTGAGGAGTTGGGAAGTGGTGACAGGGGGGGGTGTCTTCTGTGTGGGGGAGGTGTGAAGTCGTAGGATCATTTATTTTGTGGTTTAGTGTGTTGCGTCAATTGGGTTCGACGCATCGGGTGGCTAGTTGAGATATAGAGTTGAGTTGGTTGTGCTAAGTGGATTCGGGTAAGAGGGTGCGTAGTAAGTTGTTCTGTGTTTTCTGGTATGCTTCCATATATTACATCTGGCAGGAGTGTAATCGGCGGCTGCATGGAGGTCGACCGAGGTCGGTGTCTACTCTGGTTCACTTTATGGTCTCTACGATTCGTGCTCGTGCTACTTCCTAGCGGGTTGACCTTCTTGGTTTTATCTAGTGTGTGTACTGATGTTTTTTCTTTTTAAATTTCACGATGTTCTCTGTTTTGTTGTAGCCCCTAGTTTGTGCCTTTCTCCCGGGTGGTTTGCATGTTTGCGTTTTTTTTTTTTTTTTGTATTGGTTTTGTTCTGGTCTTATCCTGTTGTCTTTGTTTTGGTTTCGTTGCCCTATCTTTGCTTGTGCTTTGTTGCTTTGGCTGTAGAATCCCCCTTGTTGTTGTATAATAATATCACCTATTCTAAAAAAAAAAAAAATTGTCTATTCTTAAAGATAATTTATGCACCACAAAAATCATCACTCGACCCATACGCTACTCAAAATAAACATGCAATATTTACAACAATTAAGAGTAAGAAGCATATGCATAATAAATATGAGCAATCAATATTTTGAAAGTTGAATATATTACATTAACCAATTAAAATTGGAAAAAAGAAAATTAAGAAATCAAATACATTTAGTTCAAAATCCCACAAAACCCATAAGTTTAGGCGTGACCAACCTCTAAAATCAACCTTACGAGCCTAGTTGCACATCGTAACTTGATCCTCAACACCATATTGTACACTAAAAAGAAAAAGAAGTTAAATGACCTAACACCAAAAGGAACTATTTATAGTCTTTGTTAAATGGAAATTAGGATTTATCACTCATTATTATTTTTTATTATTATTATTATTTTTTTGGATATTTTTCATTTACATATTTTCCTTTAGTAGTTTCTTGATGTCTATTTATTCACCTTGTAAAAGGTTGATTATGTATTCTGATTTATTCAAAAATCTATAAAATTAACATAGTATCAGAGAATTAGGTTTTGTCTCATTAAACCCTATCCGTTAAAGTTATGTCCGTTCTTTACCTCTGTCGTGCACACTCTCTATTCTGCCATTTGTGGGTCTTCGTTTGTGGTTTAGATCATCCATTCGCAAGTTTCAACCCTATCTAATATTTGGTTCAAACCGGTTCAATGCGGTTCAGATCAATTCCATTTGGATTGTTCAATTTTGGTTCAACCAGTTCGATTTGGTTCGATTCATTGTCAGTTCGGATCAATTAGCCCGATTTAGTTAACTTCAGTCAAATAGATTTGAGTTTGGTTTGGTTCAGCAAGGCTGGTTCACTTTTCAGTTAACCGATCTGTTCCGTTTTCAAATCAGTTGTTCGAGGGTTTTGTTGTAGATCTCTCTATGAGGATCTTTGTTTTCAGCCTAGAAGTTCTTCATAGATTTGGTTATCAATCTCTATAAGAAACTTTGTTTCCATTCTTCGATGGTTTATGTTTCCAGCCTCCGTTGTATTTTCGTTCTTCATGGGCTTTTGTTTCCATACCGAATGACTGATTTTATTTCGATTTTTTTTTTTCATAAATTCAAGTTATTCGTCATTTTACCATCTTAAGTTTGAGGAAGGGTGTTAAAAGGAAATTAGGATTTATTACTAATTGTTATTTTCCATTATTATTTTTCTTTTTGGGTATTTTCTATTTATGTATTTTCCTTTAGCGGTTTCTTAATATCTATTTATTTATCTTGTAAAAGGTTGATTATGTATTTTGATTTATTCAATAATATACAAAATTAACGTTAATGTATCATTGCACTCTAAAACAGTGTTGTGATGCTTGCAGTGTTACCCATAGCACGTTGCAACGTTACTTTATGCTTCACTGGTTCATCCTCTTCATAGCGCTGTGACACTTTAGGATATCATCGCACCAGTTATGTATTACTATATCAAAACTTGACATTGTATATTTGTGGATTTACATAGTATAAAAGATTACACAAGTTTTTGACGCCATTTCTAAGGTTGACAATTTAATTTTATTATTCTTGTGATGAAAATACTATGCACTTTATGTACCGTTGTTTGTATTTTCCTTTCATTGTGTAGTTTCCTTATTTTTTAGTTTCCTATTTTTTTTTCTCTAGTCAATTCTTTAAGTTTTTTAAATCCTTTTGCTTTTTTTATTCTTTAAATTTATATATTCATTAGTTCTTCATTCTTTGTTTTATACTTTGATACTTTATTCTTTATTCTTTATTTTTTTTCATTTGAATTTATCCAATTATTCATTTATTTTTAGTCTTTATTTTTACTCGTGTTACACACCTTTGTGTTATTATTATTATTATTATTAATTTAGGTTTGTTTAGGTATAAACACTCCTTGGAGGAAACTCAAGTTTTCTTTCCCTTTTGTTTATTTTTATTTTTATTTCTTTTCTTAGTTTATTTTTAGGCAGGTTGTTGAGTGTCAATGATTTTTTTTTTGGCAAAACCTCGATCATTTGGTGTGCTTCTCTCTCCTTCATTTAGGATGCAGTTGAGATTTCACTTCTCATCTCTCTATCAGGGCAATAGTGTTCACCTTATTGTAATTTTTTTGTCCTTGGATGCTTAGGGATTGGGGAAAACATGCTTTAAAGTTGGGAGGGACATTACTTTAACAAGTCTTGGTCATTTTGAGCTTGATTTTCAAATTTTTAGCATGATTTGGATGGTTTTCTAATGGGTTTTGAGTGATTATGCGACAAGCACTTGCCAACTTTAAAGAACATCACAGTCATAAACGAGAAAAAGATATTGAAAGGACGTATCATCTGATACGAGAAATTGTACAACAAGGAGATGTGATTGTCATAAAGATCGCTTCGGAGCACAACATTGCTGATCCATTTACGAAGACTCTCTCAGCTAAAGTGTTTGAGAGTCATCTAAAGATTCTAGGTCTGTGAGACATGTACATTGTATAATTTAGGGCAAATGGGAGATGTGTAATGGGTATAAGGATGCCCTAGTTTATTGTATTTTTTACCATTTCCGTTGCTTTAGACAGTGATATTATGTACATCCCACTAACTTAAGTTTTAATTCAAGTGGGAGTTTGTTGGGTTTTATGCCCTAAAACTCGTAGGTAGTAAATGTAATTAATTGACCATCATCAATAAATAGTTCTCGATATTATTTCATTAAATGTTATTGATTGTGTTGTATTATATTTTTGCCTTAATAATCCTAAATTCAATAAACTAACATCCTAGGTTGTTTTATGAGTCTTAAACAGTATGTGGATACATGTAGAGATTAATGTTCAAGATACAACCTAAAGGGTCTATAGTATAGGGATAAGACTAGGTACTTTATCCTGGTAACACTATGGATATGACCCACTTTGTATTTGATACAAAGCAATGATCCAACGTGTTCGTGTAGGTGACATGCAAGTGGGGGTATCTTATGCAATGAATTTGCATAAGATTGGACTGCGAAATAGTAACCACTAGATGTAACATCGTTGACTAGTTAGGTTTCTATTTCAATAGGATGGTCTAGGTAAGTTAGTCTTAATCTTGAGTATATTATGAACTCCTGTTCATGAGGGATTTTCCTTTGATTTGTATGGGTGAGAATGGCTATTTCGCGACTCAACAAGCCTACTATTTTGGGGACAAGACTGGGTAGGAAGCTGGGAACATAATAATACAAGATGGAATTACTCCTTCCCGACTTTAGGGTAAGTAGATAAGTGTTCGCTTAAGTGGTGTCTCCAAGAATTGAACAAAGGGTCGTATCCTCTTGTTGACTTGAGAGGGGTTTCTGTTAATGGTTGGATCATAAACAGGTTATTCATTATAGATGCACTAGTATTTAAGGATACAGAGGTAACCCAAGGGTAAAATGGTAATTTGACCCAATTGGTGTTACGAACACTCGTAAAGGACTAACTTATTGTTATTCTATATCTATAGAAACCGAAATATATCTACAGTGAGAAGAGTACAAGTGTAGTCTTTATTGAAGTGTATCCACAGTTAACGAATATTGATTAATTTGGTTAATGAGTTTAGTAAATTAATCTCGTATCGTTGGAGTTTATGATCTGTAGGTCCATAAAGTCCCATTGTTAGCTCACTAAAGGATATTAATGAGGAATGATTTGAATTGTTCAAATCAATTCAGATCAATATATAATTAATTATAGATGTGATATATAATTCACATTATGTGAGAGATATATATTTGAATGAGATTAAAATATCAAATTTATGGGAATTGAATTCCTAAGGAATTGTATAAATATAAATATGTGATATTTATATGTTAATTATCTCTAAAATATGATTTAATATAGTTACTTAATTGATTAATTAATGGTTAATTAATTGATTAAGAAATTTTATAGAGAGGTGGATGTATATAAACATGTGATATTTATATTTATTAATTAACTCTTTTTCTATATATATATACACTAAATTGGATTTAATATATATGATTATTTAATTGATGCGCAAATTAAAGAAATAAAGGTTATTTGATTAATTTAGCACAATGGTAGAAAAGGAAAGACTTGAAGAAGGGGTTAACCCTTCTCCATATAAATTCCTCCTCAGGGCTAGAATTCATTTGGCGATAAAAACCTAGCTACCTAAAGGAAATCCTTTCTATACTCTCTCAAAGAAATCCCTCTACCTTTTCTTCTTCTAATTGTTGGATACCACTTATCCAATTATTGGAAATCCTAGAAGAATAATAAGGTATTCTTGTGGTAGTGTGGGTGAGTTTGTGTGGAGATCAAAAGGAATTTCAAGAGGCTCCAGAGTCTACAAAGGTAAGAATGGTTCTTCCCCTTTGTTTCTCCCTCGTTAAAGCGTGCTTTTATGATGTTTATCCTATTTACTATTCTGTTTAGTTATTGTTTTTGTTTCCTATAAAATGAAAAACCGAATACAAGATGGTCCTAATGCTTTCGCTTGGGATTCGATTCCCAACAATCAAATGAGGAAAATTTTAAGAAGCTTCTTCAAACCTATTCGTGCATAAATAAGTGCAAAGTCCTTCTACTTAAGCGTAAACAAACTCGAAATAGTTTTATAAAGCCTTCAGTTCATTTTTCCCCTACTCTAGCATGAAATATCAAGAATTAAACTTTCTAAACTCAAAGTGGCAATAACATGCTAAGAGGAAAACCAACTTTATTCCTATGTTATCTCTTTATTTTTCTTTCCTAAGCAAATAGAGAGGAAACCTTATTCGAAAAATTTCTTTTGTTTTGGCATGGCCACACGGGTTACGTGAATGTCATCTAACTACAAGCCGAATTCCTTAAAAATTGTCTAAGCTACTAATTTCTTAGGAATGTTTTCATGCAATGGAAACTATGGGTGTCATAATAACCCCTGATTACTTCCATCCCCAAGAAAGAGGAGTAGATCTCTCTTTATTTATTTATTCTTATTTTATTTTGTTTTATTAAGATAAGCGAGAAGGCCAATTCGTTAATTCCTTATGCATATATTACTAATTCCTTATGCTTGTATGACTATCCCTATGGTCTTTCGAGGTGACAACAAAAGTATAGCCAAATAAAGAAATTCTAAGCATGCAAGACCTAGGATAGGTAGACAAAGAACTCAAATTTGCATGAAAAATAAGAAGAAAATTTTTTAAATAGGCTAAAAAAATCATGTTTGTTTTCTTCAACACTCAAACAAACAAGATCTTAAACAAGTGTATCATCAACTTTCATAATAACGGACAAGGCAATTAAGCAAACAAGCAATTGAATCATACAAGTTCGAGCTAAGATGCTCAAGGATTGTCAGATATACATCAACAAAAAGCAAGCGATGCCCAAACCACCTCAACTTTCAGAGCATACATTGTCTCTAATGTATCAAGATAAAAAGCAATGAGTAAGGGACAAATCAAAGGAGAATAAAGAAAATTTCCTTGAATTTGGGCACGCTAAAATGGGGTTGAGCTTGCTTCAAGACTCAGTCTCATATGAGATTACTCCTACAAACAACAATTTTCCAATCAAACTAAAAATAAAAATAAGAAGGTAAACTAAAAACTGAAAATACAAGCAAGCAATTGTTGTGTACTCCATCTGCTCAAATAATTCAAAATAAATCTCCAAATCACACAAGTTTTCTCTTAAAGACCTAAGTATAACCCTAATAAAAGGTGTCTCGTTGAGGATCAAGGTCCAACATAGAAATTTGATTAAATAAAATAAAAATTTATTAATGGTTCTTTATTTAAAACTCACAGAAGGTTCTCAAAGAAATGAGATAGTTGTTGTGTGTGAAGTATAAACTAAAAAGCTTTTTAGTTTATGCTTCACACACAACAACTACTGAAATTAATAAGAATCTGGTGGTGGTTGTGTGAGGTGAACGTGAAAGAGTTAATAACATGTAGCGGAAGTATCAAGGATCCATAAGCATTAAAATTCACTAATTTTGGCAGAAACTAAAACATGTTTTCTAAAAATAGGGTTTTAAGATCATACCTTTGAAAAACTCTCCAAGATCTTGATTGTACAGCAACAGTTTTCACAAAAGATCACTGTGAACCACATCAAGGTCTTCCCCACTATCCTCTTGGAGCTTTAGACAGAGTTGTGGGACTCAAGAATAACTTGAATTGATGTAGAACAGTGAAGAACACATAGCAGCCCAAATGGAAGAACTCTTTCTTCTCACAGAAATTTTCTCAAAATTTCTGCATTAACTCCCCTCAATCACTCTAAACTTCTTTATTTATTGCAAATGAACATGCAAAGAAGTAAATTGCATGGCTTGCAGCTCATGCTTGAAGAATTAATGAAGAGAAGATAATGGAAAAACTGCATTCTCCATTTTGTATAGCATGCAAAAATCGATTTTCAATTTCCTTTTAAGATCAAAATTTTATTTCCAAAACTATTTTGATTAATAAAACTGAAAAAAAATCTAAAATTAATTTCTCAAATTAATTTTAAAAATAATTAATTTAATATCAAATATTAAATTAATTTTTGCACAATAATCATCTTCATATATTTAAATCATATTTAAATATATATACTCCTGTTCCGTTTATTTTGAGCATTTCAAATTAATTTCTCAAGCTACTCTAAAGCTTATCCATTTACGAGCTAGTAGGGGGACCTCGCGGACCTACAGATTGTTGGGGTTGATGCCCTAAAGTCTCGTGTTCTATAGTTTGTAAACAGTTTGTACGAACACTTGTGTTGTTAATATATGATATTTACTTCACATCTTGTATTTTTGCTTAGTGGCTTGTTTTATTTACTTTAAAACCAATAAACATAAAATCCCTAGTTATCTGTATGTGACTCAAACATGTATGTGGTGACATACAAATGGATCATGTCTTGAGTGATAACCAAAATTGTCTATAGTATATGGATATATGAGGGAAAACTTTTCCTGTTAACGCTATGGATGCGGTCTGCTTTGTGGAATGGCCACGAATGTTGTGACTTGTGACAGATGATCTGATCCTGATCATTCGTATTGGTCATATGTGAGCGGAGGTGTCCTATACAAAGAGTTTGTATAAGACCTGACCACGAAGTGTTAACGTCTCGTTATATAACACCGTTCATGACAGAGACTTCACTTCACTAGGATGACCATAGGTAACATGACCTCAATCCTGAGTCAGTTGGGAACTCCTGTCATTGAGAGCGGTCCTTTGATTTGTATGGAGTGGCCAAGTTTCCAATTCAAACCTACCATTTTGAGGATTTGTCTAATTTGAGAGTTGGGAACTCAGCTACATAGGATGAAATCACTCCTTCCCCGAGGCAAGGGTAAGTAGATAGATAGGTCCCTTAAAGGCTGATTTCGGGGTTTGAACGATGTGGCGCCACACACCTTCTCTTGGCTCAAGAGGTGTTCACACATAGTTGGACTATGTTGTATTATTCATTAGAGGAATCAGTGGTACTTAAGGAGTGAGATGTAACTACAGAGACAAAATGGTAATTTGACCCAGCTGTACGTATGAACATCTATGAAGGGTCATCATACTCATGATTGGTTATATCTGATAGACACAAAAATATATCTGTGGTAAGAAGAGTTCAGCTGTTGGTCTTTAGTGGAATGCCTGATAGTTAACGGATGATGGATCTCGTGGCTAAAGAGTTTAGTTAGTTATTTAAGGACCGTTGGAGCTTCGAGCTACAGGTCCATTAGGTCCCCTGGGTAGCTTGGATAAAGTCGAGAACTAGTGTTTGGGTTAATTTGAAATGTTCAAATTGACAAGAGGAAGTTCGATTATATATGATATAATTGGACGGGTTAATTATATATGATATAATTGGATGGGTTAATTATATATGATATAATTGGCTAAATGTATGAGATACATTATTTTGGAGGAAATTAGATATAAATATGATTTATATCAATTAGAGGAGAAAATACTATAGTAGATATGTGATATCAAACTATAGGATAAAAATATAATATGATTATATTTATTAATATTTTAGTTGGTTAATTATATGATAATTAACCTAAAAATTACGTTTAGACATGGGTTAGTGGGGTAGTGTCAGTTATTATAATCGATGAATTAAAATGAAAATGATTTTCATTTTGAATCGTCGTCCAAAAGAAATAGACAGAACACCTGGTAAAAAGAAAACGACCGCTTAAGAAAATTGAGAGCCTATACAATAGTTCCTCTCCGCCTAAACGATCGTCCACCTCACGCTTAAACGATCGCACACTAGTTCTTACACGATCGCATAGCTTCTCTAAACAATCGTATTGTGTGTCGATTTTGCTAAACGATCGTATACCTTTTCCTAAACGATCGTTCAGTAAAATCTACATGATCGTGTAGTTTCTCCTAAACGATAAGCATTTTATTATGCGATAGTGCCTTTTCCCTCCCACTTGCTTATCGCCTACACAATCTGGTAGTCCTCCTTCCTCTACAAAATTCACCAAAGACCACGCTTTGGGTTCTCACTTCGAGAATACCCGGGGCTCTTTTCTGGTGGTGTCGTCCCCATGGCGTTCGTGTTCGTACGGTTGTTTGTGCTGCTGTAGTCGACGCTACTGCTAGGCGTTGGTTGATCGGGTGGAGGGTTCCGCTGCTTTAAGTTCCGAAGTTTGAAGATTGTCTTCAACTGGTATGGCACTCTCTCTCTTGTTATATCTTATTCATAGCATGCCATTAATTAAGAATTGTTTGCATAACTATACGTATGAATGTATATTGTTGTATTTCGGTCACTATGAGATCGGAGCGATCCGAACGTGCTCATGGAACTCTTCATTAAGAGATCCTTCACAGATCATGGGCTTCAACGATTCGAGATTAATCGGCTAAACTCATTAGTTCGATCTAACCCCCATTCGTTAACTAATGGGACATTCCACTATAGCCCATAGTTGAACTCCCCTCACTGTAGATATATTATGTCCACTTAATAACCATAATCAGTAAGTCAATCTTTCACGGGTTGTTCGTAATCATAGCTAGGTCAAAAATATCGTTTTACCCCTGTGAACACATCTTGTTCCTTAAGTTCCTACTGATCCTCTAATGAACAATTATGATTCATAATCTCTATGAATCAAATCCTTTCTCTATCATGAGAAGGCGGGACCCCGATTATTTAAGACCTAAAATTATTACTTAAGAGAACAACCTAACTGCTAAACCTAAATAGGGTAGGAGTGAATTCCATCTTGCAAGGCTATGTCCCCAGCTATTCATCTAGTCTTATCCCCAAAATGGTAAGCTTATTGAGTAGTGCTGTTGGACTACTCTCACCATTTGCAGATCAAAGGATAATCCCAAACAAACAGGAGTTCATAGCTAGCTCAGGATTAAGATCGAGTTAACCTAGGTTATATAATAAATGAAATAGTCAGTTTTAACAGTAAACGGTCGTTATAAAGAAAAGTGACTATTTTTGTGGTCCAGTCTATATGCAAACTCGTTGCATAGGATGCCCCCACTCTCATGTTTCAACAGGAACGATTTATGGATCACATCGTTTAAAGCACCTTACAACCTATTATAACAATTACAAAGTGAGCCACATCCAATAGTGTTATCAGGATGAGATACCTAATTTCATCCATATACTTATTAGACTATTTATGCTATATACTGTCAACTTGATCTTGTTTATGTCACTATATAAAGTTACAACATTCAAACTATACCCAAGGATGTGTTTATTGGATTTCCATAATAAGATGCAAAATCAATAAGTCATTATTATTGATAAGTAGAATGTTTAACATGAACTGCAAGTTCTAGGACATTCCCAACTGAACGCATAGCGCAATATGGAATATGGAAGAATATAGATGAGAAGATGGAGTTGAGTTAAGCAATCCTCAAACTCTTGAACTCAACGACAAGCTTTTGTTCATGTTCATTACAAGAACTCCATCTTCCGATGTGTTAACCACATAAATCATATTTCTATGATGCATGCTTAGGTTACTTGAAACAGAAGGTTATGTTTATCTTTAAACACACTACTTAGTTGGTTTAGTGAGATCCACAATGACTTGCTCTCTTGAGTACTTGATTGTTACCATTTGATTCTATTAGCTAGATGGAATCAAGAGTCGGATTTAAGCACGCAGTAAACCAAATGAAAATTTATTTATCATTGAGCTCTCCAGAACGGGGATTAGCTCACCCCAACTCGCTAATGGTTTAGCTACTCATGGAGAAATAGATAAGAATTGAAGAAGAAGGAGATGAAATAATGGAAGCCATGATGTGGATGTGTATTAAAATAAGTGAAATATGTTCGTTAAAATATGAAGAAGAATGTGTGCAGCAATATAAATATAAAAATGAGAAATAAAGTAAAGAGATGAATATATGAAGAGAATGATTGTTGACAACAGTTTCTCACATCCCATTGGTTTGTTATGGATGATCTGTTGTGTTCTGTGGTGCAATGATGGAGAAGAGTCTCTCTCGAGTTCTTCTTCTCAGGCCGCGATGGTGGCAGTTCCTCTTAAGGAAGATTTCCTTAGAAATGGAGATGAAATGTTCTCTAGAAATTCTCTTAAATTCTAGGTTTAGTGAGTGTGACCGAATGAATGTCTCTCGTATCTCTTCGTGTGTTTTTCTTCATTTAGAGCTGGCATATATATAGAGCTGGATGCGGGGACCACTTCTACCATACAGAACTCTGGCTGACGGGTTAGATAACTTTTTTCCATTATTTGTTCCAATTATCGATGGTCCCCTCATATGCGTTTTGCTCTCTTGTTTAACGTATAGGTTGTGTTGCCATATGAATTGCTTTGCATTGTTGTTCTACATGGTGAAGTCTTTGTTTGATACGTCCAACGCTAACTTATTCTCCTTTTGTTTTCTATTTGTATTCCTATACAATTAACACATTAGTGATATTAATAACTTGTAGAAATACAAGTTATTTATATTATCTTACTTAGAATATGTGGCAATAGGAAGGAAAAGTTGCGTCGAATGTAGTAAAATTGGCTTAAAAACGTGAAGCTTGTAAAAGCATCGCAAACACACCCACTGACCACATTGCGAGGGAACAAAAGAATTTCCAAACCTTTTTTTTTTTTTAGGTAGCAGGTATCACTGCATGCAGTAATTGCTCATGGATAATCAAATCAACGCATTCTCGGGGATATCTAAAATCGTACAACTTATTCTGACGTATGACCTGATAAATGGAACGTGGAGCAGAGCGAACATTTTCACCAGCCGCGACAAGAAAAGCTAACTTTTTCAGAGCGGGACCACGGAGGCAAGAGCCACTAAAATCTATAAATAGCCACACTCAAAGAAGGAGAAGAAAAGGGACGAAGGAAAAAAAAATGAAGGGGTGGATGAGAAAAATAGCAAAAAGAAGTTATGTGGAAGGAACACTCTTCTCCCAAGAACTCTCCTGAGAAGGAAGTTCTCCACCTCATTCCTCCACTCATTCAATGCACCGGCAATCAAGCAGTTCCGATCGGGATCCGTGCTAAGACATTGACATGCAGATTTCGGCTGTTCCTACTTTCTGTTCATCGTTTGTTGTTCATTTTCTGTCTATCATTCATATCTCTGTAACAAACGCTTTACCAGTTAATATCACTACCATGTTCATCTTCATCTCTCTGTTCACCATTATGCATCCATCCTTCATTTCTTTCACCATGAGTCACTAAACTTCTAGGGTGTGGGGGAAGGATTGAGCGAGTGAGTCAATCGATATTGAAGATGTCAGCTAAGTTTATTTAACGTATGCTCAATGACATCTTCAACTGCGAGAGCTGAAGTGAAGATGTTAATCCACCTCTCGAAAGAATATTGATAGAATACGTTAACTAAAGCAAGAAGTATTTCTAGAGATGGAAATAACCTTGTGTTTGGAAACGTTCATCCCTGATTATCATAGAAATATGGTGATGCAGGCGATCATCGAGAGGTATAAGCCAAGGGAAGATGAAACCTTAGTTGTATTCTTAATAGGATTGAAAAACTCGTGATAATCTTTTCCCCTAACCCGTTTCATCCTACGTTTCTATCCACAAGACTTGCCATCACATTCACTCACGCACACCTTGCACAATTTCATCTTTATTTGTTACCTGTTTGTTCATTTATCATCTCATTTTACTCTCTAGCACTTCACAATCATAATTTTTTTTATGATCACACATATCACCTCATTGTAGCACAAACATCGCAAATCCTTGCGTTCGACCTTGGATCATTCTGAGAAACTCGTGGTGGAATTATACTTAACTTCATCGCAAGAAAACTTGTGACATGCATAACACTATCTGAACGCATCAATTGGTATTTTACAACGAACTCTGTAACATCACATATCTTTCTGATAGCGTAATTAAGACATCACATATCATTTTTGCGTTGGCATATTCCAAAAAGAACAGATATAAATTTTATTTAAGCTCTTCTTTTAATCTCATTGAATGCATAAAGAATTTATTTTCTTATAATTCAAAATGCTTTTCTCATCAATTACTTCTAAATATTCTAATATTAATAGACAATAACTTGTACAAATACAAGTTATGAATAATAAATTTTGATGCCTAGTTGCCTCTAGGAAGGACAAATTTATAAGGTCAATTGCTTGATCGTATTTTGCTCGATAATAGTGGCTTGAAGTTGATCGACTTCTCCCTGTCATCATCTCTAAATATTTGCTTCACTATTATTTTGTGATAAAAGTAACTCACTAGAAGCAGAAATGATTAATAGAAGCATTTTCATCCAAGACGGAGAGTTTTTGAACAATCCCATTAAACTCCATAGATAGAAAACTCTCTCCTACATCAATCTTAGCCAAAGATGTTTTTAAGAAAGGTCGACCTAATAAATAGAGTTCCATGAGGGGTGAGCATGCTTATCAAAATTCGGGACGTAAAAATCTTTAGGGAAGACTAAGCCATCAACATTAACAGACACATCTTTAACAACCCTTAGGAAATCCAAGCGTTTCAATCTTTTCATCTTTCTTCTTTTCGTTTCTCTCGAGATTGAGAAATCTTCTTGGAAAGGGAGCAATATGAGTGTAAACATAGAAATCAGATTTTTTTTTAATAGAATCAATACTAACCTATTGGGAGCTCATCAATGTAGGGCTTACTTCCTTCTTCATCAAAACCAAACACTTCTTTAAAATCTTCTTCGGTCATACTACGCTGACGTTCCTTACTTAAGGCTCGGACTGAGTTGAGAGCTTTTCGCTCTGAGTGTTGAGTTTGATCACTGTAGTAGCCAGTTAAGTGATCTGGATGGCCCAGTGTTGCATTCCTCTCCTTATCTCTTTCTAGAATAGGGTGTTCTTTTACTAGATCTTCTTTGTTTCCTACTAGAAAGTCATCACATCCTTGACCATATCCTCCAAGGGTGATCTAAAGCTGTTAGATGTACTAATCTGATGGCTTCCTTAACCTCTCCAATGGAAGTTAGGATGATCTCCCATCTAGTGTAGTAGATGCTACTGTAGGGATCACGCCTCTGGCTTTCTTGATATCCAACATAGTGTACCTCCTCCACAGAGGTCTGAGACTGAACTTTACCAACAACCATCTATTTGACCAAAGTAGTTAAGTCAGATAATTGGGAATGTAATTCATTTATCTCATGTGAGTTGGTTGGGTTGATTCCATTTTCTTTTGTCTCAAATTGCTGTGAGGTTTTAGCCATGGTAGAAACTAATTGTTTGGCATTAGTAGGGGTTTTATCAGTAAGGGCACTATCGGTTGCCACGTCGGTCATGTCTTTGTCATGAGAGAGAAGCCCTGAGTAGAAATATTTGATCAAGAGATGATCCAATAACTAATGATGCGAGAAGCTTGCACAAATCTGCTTATATCTCTCTTAATACTCAAATAGTGTCTCCCCAACGTCCTGGGCTATCCCATAGATCTCTTTTCGAATGTTGGTTACCCTTGAAGCAAGAAAGAATTTCTTCAGACACTGCTATTTCAGTCCATTCCATGTTGTGATAGATCTTTGAGTTAGTAGTAAAGCCAATCTTTTGCTCCTTCCTTCAGAGAAAAAGGGAAGGCTTTAAGATTGAGTTGCTCCTCTGTTACGTCGTGGGGCGCCTTCACAAACCACATGAAATTCCTTCAACTGTTTGTGAGGATCTTCTCCAGCATTGCCCATGAACTGAGGCAGGAAATGAATGAGCCTAGACTTGAGCTCGAACGACACTGTGGTGGCAAGGTAAACTATACACAGAAGTTGTCGTGTCATGTCAGGCTCAAACAGCTGCCTCAACGTACGCTCAAAGGCATCCCCCAAGTCTACCTCAGGCTGTAAATCCTCTAACTTCTCTTATTTTTTCAATTGGTTTTCCTAATGAATCTGATCAATTTGTTCCTCTTAAACTCTTTGTCAACTCATTTCTTGCTAGATGCACCATTTTTCCCTGTTAATCTCTACAAAATATTGAAGTCTAAGACTTTCAAAAGAATGGGCCATACACAATAAGAAACTCAGGCACACACTAAATCAAATTAAAGAATTGGCTAAAAGAGTTGCTAAAATTTTTTGGCAATGGCGTCAATTTGTTTGAAGCCTATCGGGACCCAAATAAATGAACTTTTAACCACTCTCATTAGCTTGTAGTGGGAACATGTCATCTCCACAGGACATCTTGATATATCTTGGCTGATTGATGAATTCAATTGGTTACAAGAGGGGTTTTTTTAGAGAGTTTGATTGCAATGAAAATTAAATGTCATAAATGTAAAAAGCATAATTAAAATAGGAATTTGATTAATTAAATTTGTAGCTTAGGGAACTTGAATTTTATTCATTCAATTGGTTATTCATCGAACTCTAAGAATTAATTGCATTCTTAATTTTATTCTTCGCTCATTCGCTTGAAAGTCCATAACTAAAAGATCTACTATACTAATTAATTACTTAATTAGTCTAGATGCTCAACTAATCGGTTCCATTAGATGCCTAATTAATTAAACAACACATTAAGCTTAGGAAATTTATCCAAGACAACTAGAAATTTGGATAGCCTAAATTATTAAGGCTCCATGATAACGATTTGGTTTTTGAGTTTTTGTTTTTTAAAATTAAGTCTATAGACACTTCTGCCTCCAAATTTCTTCTTTTGTTATCTATGTTTTACCAATGGTTTAAAAATAAAGCCAAATTTTGAAAATTAAAAAAACAGCTTTTAAAATTTTTTTCCATTTTTGGAATTTGGTCAAGAATTCAACCATTGTACTTAAGAAATATGTAAATCATGGTAAGAAATGGGAAGGAAATAATCATAATTTTCAAAAAACTAACAACCAAAATCAAAATGGTTATCAAACGGGGTCTAAATTATTTGATTCTTGAATAATTATGACCAAACATTTTTTGCTTATGTGGTTTGTCCACCAATTCCCAAGTTTTATTCTTGATCAAAGTGTCCATTTCTTCTTACATTGCTCGCTTCCATTTGAGTTTTTCTTTAGAATTTACTGCTTCTTCAAAGGTCAGTGTTTCATTATCAGCATCTTCCAACTCAGTGCAGAATGCATAGTGAACTATATCAACATCTGCTTACCTAGAAGGTGGCCTAATCTATCTTCTCCGTCTGTCTCTTGCCAGAGTATATGACTGAAGATCATCTCCTTAAGAAGTTTCTTCTTGAATTGTCTTCACCTGAGAGTTATCTTTTGCATTTTCTAGGTTCTCGGATTCATTTGAAGTATGGCTTTGTACTTCAAACTCAATATAAGTTTCAGATGCTGCCTTTGGCTCTTGTGCAGTCTTATTCTCTTTGCTGGTTAATGCCATCTTGGTCTCAACAAAAGTTATATCCTTACTAATGATGCATTTCTCTTGTCCTTCTTCAACACACCATAGTTTATAGCCTTTTACACCTTTAGGGTAACCTAGAAAAAGACACGTTTTAGCACTATTATATAACTTTCCTTCTTTGGAATGTGCATATGCAACAAACCCAAAAAACAACAAAAAATAAAAAAAACAAAAAAAAACCAAAAAAAAAAAAACAACAAAAAAAAAAACAAACAAAAAAAAAAAAAAAAAAATAAAAAAAAAAAAAAAAACCCAAAAATTCTCAATTTAGATAAGTTTGGTGGATGTCCTATCCATTTTTCCATGGGAGTTTTAAACTCTATAGCTGAAGAAGGACTTCTGTTAACAAGGTAAGTGGTTGTTTCCAATGCTTCCTCCCAAAAATTACTTGGTAGTTTAGCATTTGACATGAGATATCTTACCTTTTCTAGCAGTATACAGTTCCTCCTTTTGGCCAAGCCATTTTGCTGAGGTGTTCATTTCATTGTAAGGTGTCTCTGAATTCCATCTGTCTGACACAAAAGCTTGAATTCATTGCTCAAGAATTCTAAGCCATTATCAGTCCTCAATGACTTTAACTTCTTATCTATTTGATTTTCAACCAAATTCTTCTATTCAACAAATTTCCTATGGTTTCAGCTTTTTTTTTCAACAAATAGGTCTAAACCCTTATTGAATAGTCATCAACAATGGAGAGGAAAAAACGTACCCTACCCATGGTAGAAGTTTATTCAGGGCTCCATAAATTAGCATGCACATATTCTAGGATAGTTTTAGATGTGTGCAACAATTTACTAAATGAAACTCTGGTTGACTTGCCATAGATGCAATACTCACATATGCCTAAATTGATTTTTGATGTTGTTCCTAGCAAGCCCTGCTTGAAAAGATGTTTTAAACCATTCTCACCGACGATCCCCAACCTCTGATGCCATATTCTTACTTCTATGTGATGTTTCTTTGAAGCAACTGATGAGGCACCAGCAATAGTATTTCCCTCCAAAACATATAGTCCACGTTGAAGCTTTCCTATTACCTTTACCATCCCTCCTTTTATGACTTTTAAGGTACGATCCTCAAGTCTACAAGAGTACCCTGTAGTGCCAAAAACTCCAAAAGAAAGAAGATTTCTCTTCAAATTAAGAACATACCTTACTAAGGTAAGTTCCCTGATTTGTCCATCAAACATCTTCAACAACATTATTCCTAGAAGCACTTTTCCCCCATTGATCTCCTTGAAATGTTGAAACCAATCCTGGTTTTGACTCATATAAAAAGAACATCTAGAGTCAAGAATGCATTCTAATTTGAACTTGCCATCCGAAACCGTAAGGACTTCAGCTTCTTGGTAGTTCTCTGTCACATTGAAATTTTGTGTATCATCCTCTTTTCTATTTTCATTTTTCCTTTTATTTTTCAGCTCAAAACAATTTCTCCTAATGTGACCTTACTTATGGAAATAGAAGCAGTTCTTCGTTTTTCCTTGAGACTTTAATCTACCACGATTTGAATTTTTGTTGGATTTCTTCTCTGACCTTCCCATTGTCATTAAGACTTCGAATTCTTTTCATTTAGCCTTCCTTACTTCTAAGTCTCTTGATCTTAAGGCATTTAAAACAATGTCCATTGTGTGACTATCCCTGGCATAATTAATATAGCCATTTTAATTTCATTATAAGAATGAGGTAAATAATTCAACAATATTATGGCCCTATTCTCATTCGACATAGTTTCACCAACATTGCTAAGATCCAACAAAACCCGACTATACTCATCTAGGTTATATTCTAGACAGTGGGAACCACTTTAAAACCAAAGAACCTTTCCTTGATATACAATTTAGTAGTGAATGATCTTGTCAAATAAATTGCATCAAGTTGTTTCCATACCTTAACTGTGGTATTTGCATCATTCATTTGTCTCAAAACATTGTCTGCAAGATACAAAATGATGGTGCTATAAGCTATTTCCTTCATCTCAATAATTTCTTATGGCTTCATGGTTGCTGACAGATCTATCTGCCCATCTAGAGCATTTGCCACTTTCTGTTGAACACACAGGCCGTTCATCTTCTTCTTCCAAAGAGCGAAATTTCCCTTTCCATCAAATCTTTCGATCTGAAACTTAGCTGCAATGGACTCCAGTTTTAACTTCTCTCCATGCGTCCCAGTACTAAAAGCTCTGATACCAACCTTTTAAACTGAGTTGGGTCCCTTTTACGCATGAAAATAATCTCTGGAAAGAGAAACGAATTCAGGTGAAAAACCTCAACTACTCAGCCAATCCCTTGAAGCCTTCTGTAACAAATTTGTGGAGGAATATTCCTTCTTCCAGCTCATTCAAAACCAGCTCAAAAATGGACCTAATAAGAATAATAATTATATGCGTTCCCTGCAGACTACAAAGAGTAGATCAAGCCCAAGAAGAAACCAAATAAATGTGCTGAAAAAGAGAGAGATCCACTGAATATAATAAATGACCCAAATGTATTAGGCTAGCAAAAAACTACAAATCCAAACTTAGAATATTTTCCTGCCCTCTAAGCACCTGAGAGCATTACCTCCTACACTTAGAATATTTTTTTTTCCTCGTTAAAGCTTTTACAAACAAACATAGTCTAAAAATATTTATAACCTACGAGACTACCAGGAGATTTAGGACACCAATCCTAACAGTACGCAGCCTGAGGGTTCTATCAGATCCAGCCTCAATCTTTGATTTGAGCATTTCGTCGGTTTCCAACTCAGTGCTCTAACGGCTATGATCTCCACCCTTTATTGGCTTCGATCTTAGTATGCAACTTGAGGGTTCCGTCGGTTCTAGTCTCAGTCTATGACTTGAGCATTCCGTCGGTTTTCAACTCAATGCTCTAACGGCCCTGATCTCCACCCCTTATTGGCTTCGATCTTAGTACGCAGCCTGAGGGTTCCATCGGTACCAGCCTCAGTCTTTGACTTGAGCATCCCGTCAGTTTTCAACTCAGTGCTCTAATGGCTCTGATCTCCGACCCTTATTGGCTTCAATCTTAGTACGCAGCCGAGGGTTTCGTCGGTTCTAGCTTCAATCTGACTTGAACATTTCGTCAGTTTTCAATTCAGTGTTCTAACGACTATGATCTCTACCTCTCATTGGCTTTGATCTTAGTACGCAGCCTGAGGGTTCCGTCCATTCCAGCCTCAGTCTTTCACTTGAGCATTCCGTTGGTTTCCAACTCAGTGCTCTAAGAGCTCTGATCTCCGTCCCTTATTGTGTTCAATCTTAGTATGTGTCCTAAGAGTTCCGTCGATCCCAGCCTCAGTCTTTGACTTGAGAATTTCTTCGGTTTCCAACTCAGTGCTTTAACAACTCCGAACTCTGCCTTCTATTGGCTTCGATCTTAGTACACGGCCTGAGGGTTCCGTCGGTTCTAGCCTCAATCTTTGACTTCAGCATTTCGTCGATTTCCAACTCAGTGCTCTAACAGCTCTGATTTCTACCCCTTATTGACTTCGATCTTAGTATGCAGCCTGAGGATTCCGTTCGTTTCTGCCTCAGTCTTTGACTTGAGCTGTCATACCCCCTCCTAGATTACCCTTTTATTTTGGAAGAGGATATGATCGTGGTAGATACTAGCCCTACTGCCAATACTCACCACCCAAACCTTCTAATCTAGATACCAACTTGTTCATCTATATTAGTAATATACGCAAACAGCTAACCTTCCTTAAGTTCTTACGAAGATTACATAATTACAAGCATACAACCAAGACATTACTTTTATAGAAAAATATTCACAGGTGGCCTAAACATTCCTACAGAAACCCTAGTCCCTCACAAAACATGTGTACATAAACAAATTATCAACCTAAGTCTTTTAATAAGCTGAGTCTTTTGGTGGCAAGCAGCAGCAGGATCAACCTTGAGGAAACTGACCGCTACCTGAAAAGGGAAAACACAGAAAATTCTGTGAGCTAAAAACTCAGTGAGTGACTATAGAATCGTAAAGCAAGCAGCGTATCCCTAATAAGTTTATCCCTGATAAGTTTCACATTCTCTGTTGTTTGTTGAACTAATTTTGGACCCAGTAATTGTCGTTCTCCGACTTCGTTCCAGTATACTGGAGTCTTGCAAGGTCAGCCGTACAATGCTTCATAGGGAGCCATTCCGATACAAGAATGGTAGCTATTGTTGTAGGCAAATTCAATCAACGATAAGTGTGAACCCCAACTTCCTTTGAATTGTAGTACACAATCTCTTAACATATCTTCCAGTGTCTGTATAGGTCTTTTCGACTGTCCATCTATTTGTGGATGAAAAGCCGTACTGAAATGCAATTTAGTGCCCATAACCTTCTGTAAACTAGGCCAAAATTTTGAAGTGAATCTCGAGTCCCGATCCGACACTATCGACACTGGGGCTTCATATTGACTGATTATCCTATCCACATAAATCTTAGCTAGACGGTCTAGGGTAAAAGTAACTTTTACTGGTATGAACTTGACCGTCTTAGTTAGTTTATCGACTATTACCCAAATGCCATCAAATCCTGAGGGTGTCTTAGGCAAACCAAATAGAAAATCCATTGTCATATGCTCCCATTTCCACTCATGCACTGAAAATGGATTGAGTAATCCTGCTGGTCTTTGCAGGTTTTACTTGTTGATAGACTATACATCGG
>NW_028325376.1:0-7552 GCF_027475165.1 Benincasa hispida
AGCCCTAATGCCAGCACGCACCACCCAAGCCTTCTCATCTAAATACCAACCTGTTTAAAACATTAGTAATATATGCATACAACAAACCTCCCTTAAGATTCTACAAAGATTACATAAATACATGCATACAGCCATGACATTACATTTACAGAAAAATATTCACAGATGGCCTGAACATTCCTAAAGAAGTTCTAGTCCCTCTCAAAACATGTGTACATAAATAGATCATCAACCTAAGTATTCTTAATAAGCCGAGTCTTTCAGTGGCAAGCAGTAGCAGGATCAACCCTGAGGAAACTGACCGCTACCTGAAAAGTAAAACACAGAAATTCTGTGACTTAAAAGCCTAGTGAGCGACTATAGAATCATATAACATCAAGCATGACATCATTATAAACATGTAAATATACTAATGAGTAACTCAAGCAATTGTCTCTAAATGTAGCTTTAAACCATTCGTAGACATCATTAAACATCATTATTCCCTAGTTGAGAACGAGCCTAAACGCTTTAGCTCCCAACTTTTATTACCGGCCTAGAGACCCATAATTCGGCCTCTCATTCATAACTGTCTACGTGCATGTAGCCATACTAAGTACCATTATATCTTAGGTACTTCAGCTCAGATACCTTCTCAAACTTGTCCTTCAGTATCGAGCTACTACGATACCTTCTCAAATGTCCTTCGGTACCGGGGTATTTTGTAACATCAAATTAAGTTCCATTACCTATCATTTACACAAGAACTCATTATCTCATAGCCTTCCTCTAGGAAGCATATTACAAAATTAGAAACTTAACTTTTGGAATGATTACATGACATACCTTGGCATGTGCTACACATATACAAGCCGGGAAACATGCGTCGAGTTATTCTCCAACTATTTGTTGCTTGAGGGAGTATAAATTCATCATTAATGTCACTGTAAGTTACTTGATCTTATATGCATAAGTACTGGAGACATTAATTCACTTAGTCACTCACCGCTCGTCAAGGTCTTAATGGTTTATATGCCTCTCCTAGCTCTTCTTGGCATGAAAGGACATAATTTCCGGTTAAAATACTTAGAATTCTTAGTAAAATACCTCAAATAATTCATTTATTAAAGGAACTTCATCAACCAAGACAACTTTACTAGCGAGATTCCCATGAGCGAGATCCTCATGAGTAAGATTGTAAAACCTGAACCCTAATTACTTTAAGTAATGCGATGTCTTCTAATGAGCTAAATGATGCCATGTCTTAGGAAGGATAGAAGATGGAAGCAAGAAGAAATAAGCTCTTGGGTAGCTAAGTGTAAAAGTAAGACAAAACTCGATTAGGCTAAGGAAGGTCATGCTTGATGATGGAATGCATAGTAAGCATATGGATGAGACCATACAATCTAATGAGGTATAGTGCTGAAGTAATATTGTGAGTGAAGTTAGGAAAAGAAAGTTTAGTAAATCTTAGCCCTTCATCACCAATAGTTGGCAAGGTGGCACAAGGAGGGTTCATGCTGGATTTTGGTCAGTGATATGAGCAAGTAGGTCGAATTCATTATGTAACGCCCGAATCCTTACACATTATGATCTTTCTTGATTTCTTCATTATCTGGTACACATAGACGCCCACGGTAGAGGAGTGCAGATTCTGAGGCTGTAGAGAATTGATTGGTTTCTCCATTTTCTGACTGCAGTTGTTTGTTTATGTGTTTATCTGTTTGTTATGCATCAATTATCCTTTGCCTTAATGCAGGTCTTACAATTAACTGTGCTATTCGAGTTGTGAAGGTGTCTGGTATTAGTGAGATCTCAGCTCTTTCCAGATCATCAATTTATGTGTTTGGAGATGGTACTTAAAGTTGTTGTATGAGCTGACTTTCTGCTTAAGAGCATCAGCAACAATGTTAGCTTTTCCTGGATGATAGAGGATCTCACAGTCATAGTCTTTGACAAATTCTAACCATCTTCGTTGCCTCATATTTAACTCTTTCTGGGTAAAGAAGTACTTAAGGCTTTTATGATCTGTATAAATTTGGATATTTTCCCCATATAAGTAATGTCTCCATATCTTTAAAGCAAAGACTATGGCAGCTAACTCCAAGTCATGAACGGGATAATTTTGTTCATAAGGTTTTAGTTGTCTTGAAGCATATGATATTACCTTTTCATGTTGCATCAACCAAGCCCCTTCTTCGATGCGTCACTGTACACAGTTAAACACCCTGATCCGTCAGGTATGGTGAGAATAAGGGTTGTGGTCAACTTTTCTTTTAGTTCCTGGAAGCTTTGCTCACATGCTTGGTTCCAAACAAAAGGATTATTCTTCTTAGTAAGGTTAGTTAAGGGTAATGCTATACTTGAGAAGTTTTTCACAAATCGTCTATAATATCCTACTAATCCAACGAAGCTTCGCACCTCGCTGACTTGTTGGGCGAGGCCAGTTGATAACCGTTTCAATCTTAGCAGGATCCACTGAGATTCCTTCTTGCTTTACAATATTCCCTAGGTAGGCAACTTGTCACACCCAAAACTCACATTTGGAGAATTTGGCATACAACTTTTCATTTCTTTTATGGAAAGAACGTCCCTAAGATATTTTTCTTTCATGTTCTGCCTCTGATTTGGAATAGACTAAAAATATCGTCTATAAATATGATCACAAAGTTAATATTAGTAAAGTTTTCCAACTCATATCTTGTTCGGAAAGCAGTCTTGGGTATATCCGACTCCTTGATTCGTAGTTGATGATATCCAGATCGTAAGTCTATTTTAGAGAATACTGAGGCTCCTTGTAATTGGTCAAATAGGTCATCAATGCGTGGGAGTGGATACTTATTCTTTATTGTCAACTTATTCAACTCCCGATAATCTATACATAAGCGTATTGATCCATCCTTTTTCCTAACAAATAAAACAGGTGCTCCCCATGTAGACACGCTAGGGCGTATAAATCCCTTATCTAGCAATTCTTATAACTGTATTTTGAGTTCTTTTAATTTCGCAAGTGCCATTTTATATGGTGCTTTAGATATTGATTTAGCTCCGGGAATTAGATCTATACAAAATTCTATTTCTCGATTCGGTGGTAAACCCGGTAGCTCTTTTGGAAATACATCTTCAAATTCTCTTATTACAGGAATGGCCTTAATTTCATTCTTTTGGTTTCGTAAATCTACTACGCTTGCTATATATGACCAAGCCCCATGGTTGAGCAAATGTTTAGTTTTTAAGGCTAAAATTATTCTTGGGGCCGATGGTGCATTAGAACTCTTAAACTTAAACTTGGTTCCTGTTGGAAAGGTGAATATGACCTCTTTATTATGGCAATCTATGCTTGCATAGTTTGCTGCTAACCAGTCCATACCTAGTATTATGTCGAAATCACTTATGTCTAGGATGATAAGGGTCACCCCTAGTTTATGTCCTGATACTGACAATTCACAGTTTTCTACTACTGAGTGGGCCAACATAGATACTCCGGCAGGACTAGCTACAGATAGAATGTAGCCTAAGGGCTTTGATGTTAATTGAGCATGTTGTGCAAATATTGTAGAGATGAATGAATGACTAGAGCCCGAATCAAATAATGTGAAGGCATAATACCCGAGGATGGGTAATGTACCTGTAACAACTACATCTTGATCCTCTGCCTCTTGACGTGTAACAACAAACACCCGTCCTTTCTGTTGTTAGGTAACCTTGTTACTAGTAGGCTGGGTGGTCTGGGCCGTTGATACTTGGTTGATGAGCTTTGGGCAAGCCTTTGTATAGTGACCTGTCTGGCCGCAGTTGAAACACACCCCTAAGTTCCGAAGACATTACCCTTGATGGTGTTTTCCACAATTTCTGCACTTAGGATATATAAATGTTTGACTCTTCTATGGTGACTGTACGCCCCGATTGCTTTGGGAAATTTTTTCTTGCCGTTCTGAGCGTTGGAAGCCCTGTTGGGAGAATTTCCTCTTTTCATTTGGCATGCATCCTCGTTCAAAAGTTGAGGTTTTGGCAGAAAGATCTACTTCCATGAGTAAGGCCGACTCAGGGTAAGGGCATAATCTTTGTGTCGGAAAGCAGTAACAATGCCTCAAATGCCTTCTCTTAATCCCCAAATAAACCTTTCCACCTTCTTCTCTTTTGTGTCTACTAATCGAGGGACAGAGTGAGACAAGCGATCAAATTTTTGTTCATACTCTGCCACCGACATGTTCTCTCGACGAAGATTAAGAAATTCCACTTCCTTTTGACATCTCACTATCAAAGGGAAATACTTGTTGTAAATAGCCTGATTGAATTGCTGCCATGAGACTGTACCTTTGATTTTTCTTTGTGTGGATTCCCACCAGAACTTTGCATCGCCTCTTACCATGAAGGTGGCACAATTTACTTTTTGTTCTTCTGGGATGTTCATACGGCGGAAAATAGTTCTATTTCTATCCAATTCAATGTTATAGTTGGATGCACGGATGATTCGTCAAATATTAAAGGATGGAACGTCCTGTATTCTCAAATCCTTTTTTTTAGCTCATACCTATGTTTACTAAATTATTTACTAAATTACTTGTTAAAAAATTCCACTTACCAGCGTATTTGGCATGGCTATGGGCATCACTTAACAGGCTGAACATCAAACACCACGACTCTTCTAATGCAATAGAGCCTATTTGGCCCAAACGCTCTTATACCAAACTGTAACGCCCGGACCCTTACAGATTATGATCCGACCGCTACGACATGCATACTTAGACTTTTCTATCATGAGATGAGTTTTGGTAAAAATTTCAAAGAACATATCTAAATTTTATTAATTAGATAGAAAAACTATATAAAAAGTTTATTTATCAAAACACTAGGATCCATAAAACATTAGCATGGTCGAACAAATTGGATATGCCTATAATAGTGAGTTTGATGGTTGGCTATTTGAGCGACATCCAATTCTGCCATCTACGCTGTGTCCTTACCTACAAAGTCTGTAAAAATATAGGATGAGTATATAATATACCCAGTAAGTAGTTCTCACATAGGGTAGTGACCAAATGCACAATCACAAGCAACATGTCATGAAAACATATGGTTGGGACCGAAAACGTATAATAACATGTGGTGGTCGGTTATGCTTCCAACATAAATCTCTCCGCCCTGATAGGAAGATGAGGACCTAAGCGAAAACTAACCCATCTGATGATTAGCGGGTCATGCAGTCAGTAGCGCCAAAGTCGCATCCAACATCAACCATTAGCATAAACATAATATTTCACTAGAGGGGTGCAACCATTCATACCCTGTTAGTCCCTAACGTAAACATAAAGTAAGATTAGGCCTGGAGGGGTGCAACCATACATGCACTGTCAGCCCTGGAAGCTTAAATTTCTCCGCCTTGATAGAAAGATGAGGACTTAAGCGAAAACTAACCCATCTGATGATTAGCGGGTCATACAGTCAGTAGGGCTAGAGTCGCATCCAACATCAACCATTAACATAAACGTAAGATTAGACTGGAAGCATAACTTACACCTAATTAAAACATGATTTTAACATAATTGTGAACAAACATAATGCATGGGGTTCTTTGTAGAAAAACGTGTTTTAAACATGTAATGCAATATAACAATTAACATAATCATGCATCATAATAAAGGTACTCTACCATAGAACATTTAAAGAGGGTGAGATAAACTACTTACTGTGATCTAGTTATTCCTTATTATTCTTTAAGATTTGATCAGTAGAGCTTTCCCTTTTTTAACTAGAAGGAAATTTGGGCAGCACCTTACCCGAGCTTTTCTCTTTTAGCCTCACAGAACTTCCTCACGCACACTTACTCTTTCACACGATTCTTTGGTACTGATATTTGTTTGAGAATGGGATAAATCTTCGGCAAAGGGTCCTATTTATAGTAGTTTTCAGCTCTTCTTAGTGTGACAAATCATCCTACAGGTGGCTTCTGTAAAATTACTTAGGGTTTAAGGATTCCTCTTAATAAGACACCTAATCTTGGCTAACGTTTGCCCTTACGTCATCATTCTTTGTTTGTATTCAATTTTAGGGTTTTTCTATGTATACTCTATAAGATCGTGGCCAAATTCAACGCATAATCCATGCTGCTATCCAAATCTCACTCTCTTTGTTCTTAGAATCTCGATCTCGCCAGCTTTCTCACTGGCTCTTGCGACTCTCGCTGTCGCTGTCGCTGGTCTCGCTCTCGCTCCCGCTCCCGCTCCCACTCTCTTCCATTGTCTCGCTGAGAATCTCGCCCTCTTTACTCTCACTCTCTCCACTCCCGCTCTCTTCAGTTTTCTCTCCAATCATGCTAGTTTTCACCCGTGATTGCCTTCACTGCTTGTGGATTCCACTTCCTCTTTTTAACTCTTTCAAATTTTAAGAGTATATGGGCAATTAATTCATCTCCAATTCTTCCAATAAGCAGTGCTCAAACAAAAAGTTATCTACTGCCCGTTGTCTTCTGATTTGGCTAGCGTCCAACTTCTAATTAATCTTCCCTGATTCTGCTCCCTTATTCATTATTTTTCGAATAATGAATAAATTTCCTATTTTTCCCCTTCTAAATTTCCACCCCTTTAAATAAAATTTCGTTTTGCTTAATATTTGACATTTAATTTTCTGTATGCGTACAAATCTGGGTGTTACACATTAGATGGGTTTGGACAAACCAATTCGAAAGCTTTGTGTATCTATTTTCTGTGGCTGTGCTGTGGGAGGGAAAACTCACCGGAATAAGGCCAGGGGGGCAAAATGAAAACGAAGGGTTCGTTTCTCGGGTGAATCTAGGCCATCAGTGAAGAATTGAAGCTCAAGGACGAATTACGAAGCATTTTGAGCTAAAACTTTGAGGTAATATTGCTAACTCAGTTATAAACAAATTTGTAGAATGAAACTTTGGAATATGAGGCTTGGAAATCGAGTTGTATATTTTTGAAATTTGAACTGGAAATTGTTGAACAAGCAGGCAGCTACTTGAATTGGAGCCAATGATGAAGGTTTGAATCTCTAGATCAAACGACGGAGAATTGTGAGCTGAAATTTTAGAGTAATGTTGCTAGCTCAATTCTAAACAAGTTTGTACAATGAAGTTTCTTGAAAAGAGTTCTGGATTTCGAGTTATGTATTGTTGAAGTTGAAATAGAGAATCTCTGCATAAGAACACAGCTGCTTGGGAAGAACAAGCAACCAGCTCACCGTAGAGAGCGAGAGCGAGATAAGAAGCATGAGGATCTCGCTCGGGATGATAATCTCGCTAATTTTTGTGCTAATTCTCGCTCAAGAAGGAAATCTCGCTGGAAACTTGGGTTGAATCTAATTGGTGAGGAAGCAAAGCTTGCTAGAAGAGGTAAGTCTCGCTAGGTTGAAGTTTGCCAAGAAAAAGCTTGATCTCGCTCATGAGAAGGATCTCGCTAGTAAAGTTGCCTTTGATGATGAAAGTTCTATTTGAGGTATATTCCTAGGAATTCTAAGTAGTTTAACTGGGAATTATGTTCTTTCAAGCCAAGAAGAGCTACGAGAGGCGTATAACCCGTTAAAAGGCCAATGAGCTGTGAGTGACTATGTG